>NW_026994608.1:0-6107 GCF_028769735.1 Zonotrichia leucophrys gambelii
TTTCCAAACACATAAACATTCGATTGGAAGGTGTTTTCAACAACTTTGTTTTCATCGTGCAAAACACTCAGCAAACCTCTCTGCAACATGTACAACACCATGGAGGATGTTTTCTGTGCTGGCACAGTTTCTCCCTGCCAGTCACAGTGGAAAAGTTTTCTGCAATGATGTAGACCCCAAAAGACGCTAAAGACGAAACACGGAGTTCCCGGGAGCTAAGCGCCGGTCCCGGGCACATTTCGTCAGAAGCCGCCGCACTGGAGTGCACTGTGACCGGCACAATCGCCTTTGCGCGAAGAAGCCGCCTCTTCGTCTCCGGGGGCCGGAGAGAGCGGCTGCTTTCGGAAGGTGAAGAATGAAGCTGAACAACACTGGGATAGTGTGCGCAGCTTGCAAACTGATAGAAAACAGTACCTTACCACTTTCCTATCTTTTCCCCATGAATATTCGGTTGGAAGGTGTTTTGGACAACTCTCTTTTTCATCGTGCAAAACACTCAGCAAACCTCTCTGCAACATGTACAACACGATGGGAGATGTTTTCAGCCCTGACCCAGATTCTCCTTGCCAGACATCGTGGAAAATTTTTTGCGAAGTTGGAGAGGACAAGAAACGCTAAAGACGAAAGTATGGAGTTTTCCGTAGCTAGGAGTGCATGAAAGCAAAAGACTGCCCTCTTCAAAAATGACAATTAGGAGGACTCGGAAAAGTACAAATCAGCCAGCCTCTTTTTTATCCCCACGAAGTTGATGGGGCAGCTATACCCCGAAAGCCTTGCCTGGCATATGAAGGAGGACAAAGCAATGTACTCGGCATGGATTTTCCTGGGGAATTTCATGCTGAACAACTTTTTCAACACCTCTGATGAATCAACTTGACTGGTAGATGAAGGGAATATTGTCTGCGTGGCCTTCAGGAAAGTTGTTTACATTTCTCTACTTGGCTGCAAACATACATACGGGAAGCAATAATGCAAAAGGGAGGGAACCAGTGTCTTTGAAGTGATGCTGAGTGAAAAGACAAGAGGCAGTGGGCACACACTGAAATACAGGAGATTGCCTATGAACATCACCAAATGATGTTTTACTGTGAGGGTGACAACCGCGGCACAGACTGCCCAGTAAGCTTCTGAAGCCTGGATCTTAGAAGACATTAAAAGTACACCCAGATAGAATCCCGGGCAAGAGGCTCTAGGTATCCTGCTTTAACAGGGGGGTTGGGCCTGGTGAGCCCCACTGAGCCCTACCACAGCCCTCATTCATTCTGTGTAGTGAATTCTCTTCGAGATGCATTTCAAGCACTGGCATGACAAAGTTCTGTGCAGACAGAGATCCAAATGGACATGGGATCCATGTTCCTTAAGCAGTGTTCAAGAAGAATGTAAAACTCTGGGACAAGTGTCTCTTCCCTAACTGAATCCCTTTCATGGGAAAATTCCCAGCTATAGAAAGATCTTCTGATACGCATGCTCAGGACTGACACTGGCTGAGGAAATTTCCCCCTATGTGTATCTAAGACCAGATAGGATCATCACCCAAGACTTGTCAACATAGTCACAGAATGTCGATTGTAAAGAAGTGACAACAAACATCAGAATGGCAAATATTGGTCCAAAAAATGGATTAATGAATGGGAATTATCAACTTGGGTTAAGAGGAAAAATAAAGATTTGGTCTTTATTTATCAATTTCGTTGCAATATTGATAACAGAAGAAAAAGACCTCACTCTTGGACATTCTGAACTCGAAAAAGATTTTAAAAATTCGTTGTAGAAATCTATTATTATGACCACATGATTCAAACAATATTAGCTGGTAAAGAGTCCCAGATTTGTCTAGTTCAGTTTCCAGGGAAAAGGGCCCTGTTTTGTGTTTCCGGGCCTGGTGCTGGGAGTGGCCAGCTGGCTACTGAAAATAAACGATACGCAGGATGGTTCCCAGATGAAAGGCAGCAGAAGTGCAAGTCGGGCTGGTTTGATAGAGGGAAGTGGCTCCTGCAATGTGCCAGCCAGAAGACGGGCAGGTCAGTTTTACTTCCAGGGAAAAGGGCCGTAGTATTTGTTTGGTGACCTGTGGTTGGGAGCGGCCGGCTGGCTCCTGAAAATCCACGATACGCAGGATGGTTCCCATATGAGAGGTGGAACCAGTGCCAAGTCGGGCTGGTTTGATAGAGGGAAGTGGCTCCTGCAATCTGCCAGCCAGAGGATGGGCAGGTCAGCTTTTCTTCCAGGGAAAAGGGCCGTAGATTGTATTTGGGGACTTGTGGCTGGGAGTGGCCGGCTGGCTCCTGAAAATCCACAATACGCAGGATGGTTCCCAGATGAAAGGTGGCACCAATGCCAAATTGGGCTGGTTTGAGAGAGCCAAGTGGTTCCTGCAATCTGCCAGCCAGAAGATGGGCAGGTCAGTTTTAATTCCAGGGAAAGGGGCCGTAGTTTGTGTTTCGGGGCCTGTGGCTGGGAGTGGCCGGCTGGCTCCTGAAAATCCACGATACGCAGGATGGTTCCCAGATGAAAGGTGGCACCAGTGCCGAGTCGGGCTGGATTGATAGAGGCAAGTGGCTCCTGCATTCTGCCAGCCAGAAGCGAGGTGGGTTAGTTTTGTTTGCCAGGGAAAAGGGCCGTGGTTTGTGTTCGGGGGCCTGTGGCTGGGAGTGGCCGGCTGGCTCCTGAAAATCCACGATACGCAGGATGGTTCCCAGATGAAAGGTGGCACCAGTGCCAAGAGGGCTGGCTTATGAGGCAAGTGGTTCCTGCAATCGCCGCCAGAAGATGGGCAGGTCAGTTTTACTTCCAGGAAAAGGGCCGTATTGTGTTTGGGGCCTGTGGCTGAGAGTGGCCGGCTGGCTCCTGAAAATCCACGTTACGCAGGATGGTTCCCAGATGAAAGGTGGCACCAATGCCGAGTCGGACTGGTTTGATATGGGGAAGTGTTTCCTGCAATCTGCCAGCCAGAAGCGGGGTGGGTGAGTTTTGTTTGCCAGGGAAAAGGGCCGTGTTTGTGTTCGGGGGCCTGTGGCTGGGAGTGGCCGGCTGGCTCCTGAAAATCCACGATACGCAGGATGGTTCCCAGATGAAAGGTGGCACCAGTGCCAAGTTGGCTGGATTAATAGAGGCAAGTGGCTCCTGCAATCTGCCAGCCAGAAGCGGGGCGGGTGAGTTTTGTTTGCCAGGGAAAAGGGCCGTGGTTTGTGTTCGGGGGCCTGTGGCTGGGAGTGGCCGGCTGGCTCCTGAAAATCCACGATACGCAGGATGGTTCCCAGATGAAAGGTGGCACCAGTGACAAGTTGGGCAGGTTTGATATTACCAAGTGGCTGCTGCAATGCGCCAGCCAGATGATGGGCAGGTGTTTTACTTCCAGGGAAAAGGGCGGTAGCTTATTTTAGGGGACTGTGGCTGGGAGTGGCCGGCTGGCTCCTGAAAATCCACAATACGAGAATGGTTCCAAGACGAAAGGTGGCACCAATGTCGAGTCGGGCTGGTTTGATAGAGTCAAGTGGCTCCTGCAATCTGCCAGCCCGAAGTGGGGTGGGTTAGTTTTGTTTGCCAGGGAAAAGGGCCGTGGTTTGTGTTTGGGGGCCTGTGGCTGGGAGTGGCCGGCTGGCTCCTGAAAATCCACGATACGCAGGATGGTTCCCAGATGAAAAGTGGCACCAGTGCCAAGTAGGGCTGTATTGATAGAGGCAAGTGGCTCCTGCAATCTGCCAGCCAGATGATGGGCAGGTCAGTTTTACTTCCAGGGAAAAGGGCCGTAGTATTTGTTTGGGGACCTGTGGCTGGAGTGGCCGGCTGGCTCCTGAAAATCCACGATACGCAGGATGGTTCCCAGATGAAAGGTGGCAGCGCTGCCAAGTCGGGCTGGTTTGATAGAGGCAAGTGGCTCCTGCAATCTGCCAGCCAGATGATGGGCAGGTCAGTTTTACTTCCAGGGAAAAGGGCCGTAGTATTTGTTTGGGGACCTGTGGCTGGGAGTGGCCGGCTGGCTCCTGAAAATCCATGATACGCAGAATGGTTCCCAGATGAAAGGTGGTACCAGTGTCGAGTCTGGCTGGTATGATAGAGGCAAGTGGCTCCTGCAATCTGCCAGCCAGAAGCATGGTGGGTAAGTTTTGTTTTCCAGGGAAAAGGGCCGTGGTTTGTGTTCGGGGGCCTGTGGCTGGGAGTGGCCGGCTGGCTCCTGAAAATCCACGATACGCAGGATGGTTCCCAGGTGAAAGGTGGCACCAGTGCCAAGTCGGGCTGGTTTGAGAGAGCCAAGTGGTTCTTGCAATCTGCCAGCCAGATGATGGGCAGGTCGGTTTTACTTCCAGGGAAAAGGGCCGTAGTATTTGATTGGGGACCTGTGGCTGGGAGTGGCCGGCTGGCTCCTGAAAATCCACGATACGCAGGATGGTTCCCAGATGAAAGGTGGCAGCGCTGCCAAGTCGGGCTGGTTTGATAGAGGCAAGTGGCTCCTGCAATCTGCCAGCCAGATGATGGGCAGGTCAGTTTTACATCCAGGGAAAATGGCCGTAGTATTTGTTTGGGGACCTGTGGCTGGGAGTGGCCGGCTGGCTCCTGAAAATCCACGATACACAGGATGGTTCCCAGATGAAAGGTGGTACCAGTGTCGAGTCTGGCTGGTATGATAGAGGCAAGTGGCTCCTGCAATCCGCCAGCCAAAAGCGGGGCGGGTGAGTTTTGTTTGCCAGGGAAAAGGGCCGTGGTTTGTGTTCGGGGGCCTGTGGCTGGGAGTGGCCGGCTGGCTCCTGAAAATCCACGATACGCAGGATGGTTCCCAGTTGAAAGGTGGCACCAGTGTCGAGTCGGGCTGGTTTGATAGAGGCAAGTGGCTCCTGCAATCTGCTAGCCAGAAGCGGGGTGGGTAATTTTGTTTGCAAGGGAAAAGGGCCGTGGTTTGTGTTCGGGGGCCTGTGGCTGGGAGTGGCCGGCTGGCTCCTGAAAATCCACGATACGCAGGATGGTTCCCAGATGAAAGTTTGCACCAGTGCCGAGTCGGGCTGGTTTGATATGGGGAAGTGGCTCCTGCAATCTGCCAGCCAGAAGCGGGGCGGGTGAGTTTTGTTTGCCAGAGAAAAGGGCCGTGGTTTGTGTTCGGGGGCCTGTGGCTGGGAGTTGCCGGCTGGCTCCTGAAAATCCACGATACGCAGGATAGTTCCCAGATGAAAGGTGGCACCAGTGTCGAGTCTGGCTGGTTTGATAGAGGGAAGTGGCTCCTGCAATCTGCCAGCCAGATGATGGGCAGGTCAGTTTTACTTCCAGGGAAAAGGGCCGTGGTTTGTGTTCGGGGCCTGTGGCTGGGAGTGGCCGGCTGGCTCCTGAAAATCCACGATATGCAGGATGGTTCCCAGATGAAAGGTGGCACCAGTGCCGAGTCGGGCTGGATTGATAGAGGCAAGTGGCTCCTGCAATCTGCCAGCCAGATGATGGGCAGGTCAGTTTTACTTCCAGGGAAAAGGACCGTAGTGTTTGTTTAGGGACCTGTGGCTGGGAGTGGCCGGCTGGCTCCTGAAAATCCACGATACGCAGGATGGTTCCCAGATGAAAGGTGGCACCAGCGCCGAGCCGGGCTGGATTGATAGAGGGAAGTGGCTCCTGCAATCTGCCAGCCAAGAGGGCAGGTCAGTTTTACTTCCAGGGAAAAGGGCCGTGTTTGTGTTGGGGCCTGTGGCTGGAGTGGCCGGCTGGCTCCTGAAAATCCACGATACGCAGGATGGTTCCCAGATGAAAGGTGGCACCAGTGCCAAGTCGGGCTGGATTGATAGAGGCAAGTGGCTCCTGCAATCTGCCAGCCAGATGACGGGCAGGTCAGTTTTACTTCCAGGGAAAAGGGCCGTAGTTTTGTTTGGGGGCCTGTGGCTGGGAGTGGCCGGCTGGCTCCTGAAAATCCACGATACGCAGGATGGTTCCCAGATGAAAGGTGGCACCAGTGCGAGTCGGGCTGGTTTGATAGAGGCAAGTGGCTCCTGCAATTGCCAGCCAGAAGAGGGCGGTCAGTTTTTTCCAGGGAAAAGGGCCGTGTTTTGTTCGGGGCCCTGTGGCTGGGAGTGGCCGCTGGCTCCTGAAAATCCACGATACGCAGGATGGTTCCCAGATGAAAGGTGGCACCA
>NW_026994609.1:0-6103 GCF_028769735.1 Zonotrichia leucophrys gambelii
CAACGGGATTTATGGGCCACCTTCATCTGGGAACCATCGCATTGATTTCAGGAGCCCAGCCAAAGCCACGCCCCCAAACAAAACTACGGCCCTTTCCTGGAATAAACGACCTCCCGCATCTGCGGCAATTGCAGACCATCCTCTATGACCACCGCTCGACTGGTGCCACCTTCCTGGAACCACCGCCTACTGGTTTTCGCAGCCAACGCCACGCCACCACGGTCCCTGAACAAAACGAGCCCTTCCCTGCAAAGACAACCAACCCGCGCTTCGCTGCAGATCAGCGACTCCTCATGACGCCAACTCGACTGGCCACTTTCACTGGGAACCACCAGCGGCCCTCTGGATTTTCAGGACCAGCCGCCATCCGCCAATTCCCAAAAATCACGTCCCTTTATCCTGCAATGAGACACTGCCCTCTTCTGGCGCAGATTGCAGGAGCCACTTGGCACTATCAACCACCCCGACTGGCACTGCTGCCATTTTCATCTGGAACCATCCGCTATCTGGATTCAGAGCCACGGCCACTCCCCCCATTCCCCAAAACAAATCTGACGCTCCTTTCCCGGAATTGAAACGCTGCCCTCTTCTGCTGGCAATTGCACCACTTGCTCCCAAACACCGACTTGGCTGGCCACTACATCTGAACCACCGCACTGATTTCAGAGCCACTGCCATCCAACACGCCCCCACAAAACTAGGCCCTTTCCTGCAAGAAACGCCTGCCCGCATGGCGCAATTCAGGACCACTTGCTATAATCAGCCCGCTCGCACTGTGCCACATTCCGGAACCACCGCTTCTGGATTCAGACCACCGCCACTCCGCACAGGCCCGACACAAACACGCCTTCCCTAAGTAAAACGACCTCCCTCATGCTGGCAATTGCAACCACTGCCTTATCAATCGCCGACCGGCCTTTCCCTTCATCTGGACCACTCGACTGGATTCAGACCTGCCACTCGCCACAGGCCCCCAAACAACAGCCCTTTAGGTGCCACCTTTCATCTGGGAACCATCCTGCGTATCGTGGATTTTCAGGAGCCAGCCGGCCACTCCCCGCCACAGGCCCCCAAACAAACTACGGCCTTATCCCTGGAAGTAAAACTGACCTGCCCGTCATCTGGCTGGCAGATTGCAGGAGCCACTTGCCTCTATCAATCCAGCCCGACTCGGACTGGTGCCACCTTTCATCTGGGAACCATCCTGCGTATCGTGGATTTTCAGGAGCCAGCCGGCCACTCCAGCCACAGGCCCCAAACAAAAACCACGGCCCTTTTCCCTGGAAGAAACTGACCTGCCGTCTCTGGCTGGCAGATTGCAGGAGCCCCTTGCCTCTATCAAACCAGCCCGACTCGGACTGGTGCCACCTTTCATCTGGGAACCATCCTGCGTATCGTGGATTTTCAGGAGCCAGCGGCCACTCCCAGCCACAGGCCCCCAAACAAATACTACGGCCCTTTTCCCTGGAATAAAACGACCTGCCCATCTTGGCTGGCAGATTGCAGGAGCCACTTGGTACTATCAATCCAGCCCGACTTGGCACTGCTGCCACTTTTCATCTGGGAACCATCCTGCGTATCGTGGATTTTCAGGAGCCAGCCGGCCACTCCCAGCCACAAGTCCCCAAAAATAATCTACGGCCCTTTCCTGAATAAAACCGACTGCCCATCTTCTGGCTGCAATTGCAGAACCACTTCTCTTCAAACAGCCGACTGGCACTGTGCCACCTATCATCGGGAACCATCCTGCGTATCGTGATTTTCAGGAGCACTGGCCATCCCAGCCACGCCCCAAACAAAAACTACGGCCCTTTCCTGGAAGAAAACGACCTGCCCTATCTGCTGCAGATGCAGAGCCACTTGCCTCTATCAATCCAGCCCGACTCGAAACTGTGCCACCTTCATCTGGGAACCATCCTGCGTATCGTGGATTTTCAGAGCCAGCCGGCCACTCCCAGCCACAGACCCAACACAAAAAACGGCCCTTTCCCTGAATAAAACTGACCTGCCCTCATCTGCTGGCAATTGCAGGACCACTTGCCTCTATCAATCCAGCCGATCGGCACTGGTGCCACCTTTCATCTGGGAACCATCCTGCGTATCGGGATTTTCAGAGCCACTGCCACTGCCAGCCACAGGCCCCAAACAATACTACGCCCTTTCCTGAATAAAACTGACCTGCCCTCTCTGGCTGCAGATTGCAGGAGCACTTGGTCTATCAATCCAGCCCGACTTGCATGCTGACACTTTCATCTGGAACCATCCTGCTATCGTGGATTTTCAGGAGCCAGCGGCCACTCCCAGCCACAGCCCAAAAAACTAGCCCTTTCCCTGGAATAAACACCTGCCCCTTCTGGTGGCAATTGCAGGACCACTTGCCTTCAAACCCACTGGCACTGGCACTATCTGGGAACCACCTCGTATCTGGATTTCAGGAGCCAGCGCACTCCACCACAGGCCCCAACACAACACGGCCTTTCCTGGAAGAAAACTACCGCCCGTTCTGGCTGGCAGATTGCAGGAGCCACTCCTCTATCAAACCAGCCACGGCACTGTGCCACCTTCATCTGGGAACCATCCTGCGATGTGGATTTTCAGGAGCCAGCGCCACTCCCGCCACAGGCCCCCAAACAAATCCGCCCTTTCCCTGGAATTAAAACCGACCTGCCCTCTTCTGGCTGGCAATTGCAGGAACCACTTGCTCTATCAAACCAGCCGACTGGCACTGGTGCCACCTTTCATCTGGGAACCATCCTGCGTATCGTGGATTTTCAGGAGCGAGCCGGCCACTCCCAGCCACAGGCCCCCGAACACAAACCACGGCCCTTTTCCCTGGCAAAAAAACTGACCCGCCCGCTCTGGCTGGCAGATTGCAGGAGCCACTTCCCTCTATCAAACCAGCCCGACTCGGTACTGGTGCCACCTTTCATCTGGGAACCATCCTGCATATCGTGGATTTTCAGGAGCCAGCCGGCCACTCCCAGCCACAGGCCCCCAAACACAAATTACGGCCCTTTTCCCTGGAAGTAAAACTGACCTGCCCGTCATCTGGATGGCAGATTGCCGGAGCCACTTGCCTCTATCAATCCAGCCCGACTCGGCACTGGTGCCACCTTTCATCTGGGAACCATCCTGCGTATCGTGGATTTTCAGGAGCCAGCCGGCCACTCCCAGCCACAGGCCCCCGAACACAAACCACGGCCCTTTTCCCTGGAAGTAAAACTGACCTGCCCGTCATCTGGCTGGCAGATTGCAGGAGCCACTTGCCTCTATCAATCCAGCCCGACTCGGCACTGGTGCCACCTTTCATCTGGGAACCATCCTGCGTATCGTGGATTTTCAGGAGCCAGCCGGCCACTCCCAGCCACAGGCCCCCAACACAAACTACGGCCCTTTTCCCTGGCAATAAAACTACCTGCCCCTTCTGGCTGGCAGATTGCAGAGCACTTCGTCTATCAAACGAGCCGACTCGGCACTGGTGCCACTTTTCATCTGGGAACCATCCTGCGTATCGTGGATTTTCAGGAGCCAGCCGGCCACTCCCAGCCACAGGCCCCCAAAAAAATACTACGGCCCTTTTCCCTGGAATTAAAACCGACCTGCCCATCTTCTGGCTGGCAATTGCAGGAACCACTTGGCTCTCTCAAACCAGCCGAACTTGGCACTGGTGCCACCTTTCATCTGGGAACCATCCTGCGTATCGTGGATTTTCAGGAGCCAGCCGGCCACTCCCAGCCACAGGCCCCAAACAAAACTACGGCCCTTTTCCCTGGAAGTAAACTGACCTGCCCGTCATTCTGGCTGGCAGATTGCAGGAGCCACTTGCCTCTATCAATCCAGCCCGACTCGGCACTGGTGCCACCTTTCATCTGGGAACCATCCTGCGTATCGTGGATTTTCAGGAGCCAGCCGGCCACTGCCAGCCACAGGCCCCGAACACAAACCACGGCCCTTTTCCCTGGCAAAGAAAACTCACCCGCCCCGTCATCTGGCTGGCAGATTGCAGGACACTTCCTCTATCAAACCGGCCGACTCGGACTGGTGCCACCTTTCATCTGGGAACCATCCTGCGTATCGTGGATTTTCAGGAGCCAGCCGGCCACTCCCAGCCACAGGCCCCCAAACAAAAACTACGGCCCTTTTCCTGGAAGTAAAACTGACCTGCCCGTCATCTGGCTGGCAGATTGCAGGAGCCACTTGCCTCTATCAATCCAGCCCGACTCGGCACTGGTGCCACCTTTCATCTGGGAACCATCCTGCGTATCGTGGATTTTCAGGAGCCAGCCGGCCACTCCCAGCCACAGGCCCCCAAACACAAACTACGGCCCTTTTCCCTGGAAGTAAAACTGACCTGCCCGTCATCTGGCTGGCAGATTGCAGGAGCCACTTGCCTCTATCAATCCAGCCCGACTCGGCACTGGTGCCACCTTTCATCTGGGAACCATCCTGCGTATCGTGGATTTTCAGGAGCCAGCGGCCACTCCCAGCCACAGGCCCCCAAACACAAACTACGGCCCTTTTCCCTGGCAAAAAAACTCACCCGCCCTGCTTCTGGCTGGCAGATTGCAGGAGCCACTTGCCTCTATCAATCCAGCCCGACTCGGTACTGGTGCCACCTTTCATCTGGGAACCATCCTGCGTATCGTGGATTTTCAGGAGCCACCGGCCACTCCCAGCCACAGTCCCCAAAAAAATACTACGGCCCTTTTCCCTGGAATTAAAACAGACCTGCCCATCTTCTGGCTGGCAAATTGCAGGAGCCACTTGGTACTATCAAACCAGCCCGACTTGGCACTGCGCCCCTTTTTAATCGGGGAAACCTCCTGCGACGTGGATTTTCAGGAGCCACCGGCCACCTCCCAGCCAAAGTCCCCAAAAAAAATCTACGGCTCCGTTCCCTAGAATTTAAACCGACCCCCTCACTGGGTGCAGATTTCAGGACCATTGCCTCTACAATCCACCCGACTCGACCTGGTGCCACCTTTCATCGGGGAAACCCTCCTCTATCGGGATTTTCAGGGGCCAGCCGCCCCCCCCACCACAGGCCCCAAACAAACTACGGCCCTTTTTCCCTGGGAAAAAAATGACCCCCCATCATCTGGTGGGACATTTTTCAGCATCCACTTGGGAATATCAAAACCCCCCAAATTGGGACTGCTGCCACATTTTACGTGGGGCCATCCCGGGACGTGGGTTTTTAGGGAAACCCCCGGCCACGGCCCCACAGCACCCCCCAACACAAACCACGGCCCTTTTCCGGCAAACAAAACTCACCCGCCCCGCTTTTGCTGGCAGATTGCAGGAATTCCTCTAACAAACCAGCCCGACTCGGTACTGGTGCCACCTTTCTCTGGGGAAACCCTCCTGTTATGGTGGTTTCAGGACCACCGCCCCTCCCCGCCACAGGCCACCAAACACAAACTAGGCCCTTTTTCCCCGGAAGTAAAACTACCTGACGTCTCTGCTGGGAAATTGCAGGAGCCCTTTCCTCATCAAACCAGCCCACCGGCACTGGGCCCCTTTTATCGGGAACCTCCGCATCGTGGATTTTCAGGAGCCAGCCGGGCCCCTCCCAAGGGCCCCAGGCCCCCAAAAAAACCAGGCCCTTTTTCCCTGGCAAAAAAAACACACCCCCCCGCTTCTGGGTGGCGATTGCAGAGACACTTTCCTCTATCAAACCAGCTCGACTCGGTATGGTGCCACCTTTCATCGGGGAAACCCCTCTATCTGGTTTTCAGGAGCCACCGGGCCCCTCCCCCCACAGGCCCCCAAACAGAAACTACGGCCCTTTTCCCTGGAAGTAAAACTGACCGCCCATCATCTGGCTGGGACTTCAGCATCCACTTGGTAAACAAACCCCCCCAAATTGGCACTGTTGCCCCTTTATCGGGAACCATCCCGCGTATCGGATTTTTAGGAGCCGCCCCCACCCAGCCAAGCCCCCCAAACAACACGGCCTTTTTCCCCGAAAAAACCACCCGCCCCCTTCTGGCTGGGAGATTTCAGGAACACTTCCCCCTTCAAACCGCCCAAATGGACGGGCCACCCCTTTCCCTGGGAACCATCCTGGTATGTGATTTTCAGGAGCCAGCCGGCCACTCCC
>NW_026994610.1:0-6103 GCF_028769735.1 Zonotrichia leucophrys gambelii
CCCCTTTTCCCTGGAAAATCCCCGCTCTGGATTCAGACCAGCGCCACTCCCCACACCACACACCTCTTGCCCTAATTGACCACCGCTCGTGATTAGCACCCCTCACAAACCCACTACGGCCCTTTCCTGATAAACGCCTCGGTTTGGCAGTCAGGCCACTCCCCCAACCACCCGATACGTCCCTTGTCCCGGGAATGATCCCGGATTTCGGAGCAGGCCCCAGCCAATCACCATTCCCACCTGACTTGCCCTTTCCTGGACACCTGACGCTTTCAGACCACCGCCACTCCCACCACTTTCATCTAACCACCTGCTTCGTGGATTTAAGACCAGCCGCACCCACCACTGCTCCAACAAACTACTCCCTATCCCTGAATTGCAACTGACTGCCCTCATCGCTGGACATTGCGACTGGTTTCAACCAGCCCGCACTGGGCCAGCCCCAGGAACATCCCTCCGGTTTCAGAAGCCGCCCTCACCCGTGCCAAAAAAACAGGCCCTTTCGAATCAAACACCCCCCCGTATCTGGTGCCAGAGCCACTGACCTCTCATCGATTCGAGCGGCCACCTCACCTGAACCACCAATCGGCATTTTCAGGAAGCACTCCGCCCACCCAATACAGCCTTTTCCCTATAAACACCGCTCGCATTCGGCTTCATTCGGACCACTGCTCTATTTCAGCCACCGCCTGCCGCCACTCCCCGGAACCACACACGTGTTTCGGCAAGCACTCCCCGCCCGCCCCGACAATCGGCCCTTCCTATAAACACGACTCCCCTCCATGCTGGGCAATTGAACCCTTGCTTCTATCAAGCCAGCCGCACTGCCACTCATCGGCCCCATGATCAGACCGCCGCCTCCGCACAAGCCCAACACCGCCCTTTTCTGGAATTAAAACGACCTCCAACCGCGATTGCGGACCTTCTCTAAACCCCCGATGGATGTTCCAGTCGGGACCATCCGACGAGCCCAACACCGACTCAGCCCGCCCTACAAAACACCTGCCCGTAACGCTGCCTTCAGGCTTGCTTCAACCACTTGGCTGTACCACCTCATCGGACCATCCTGCACTGATTTGAACCACCGCCACTTCAGCCAGCCCCACCAGCCACGGCCCCAATAACTCGGCTTACTGATAAAACGACCTGCCCGTCATCTGGCTGGCAATTGCAGGAGCCACTTGCCTCTATCAACCAGCCCGACTCGCACTGGTGCCACCTTTCATCTGGAACCATCCTGCGTATCGTGGATTTTCAGAGCCAGCCGCCACTCCCAGCCACAGCCCCAACACAACACGGCCCTTTCCTGGAATAAACTGACCTGCCCTCATCTGGCTGGCAATTGCAGAGCCACTTGCCTCATCAAACCGCCCGACTGGCACTGTGCCACCTTTCATCTGGAACCATCCTGCGTATCGTGGATTTCAGGAGCCAGCCGGCCACTCCCAGCCACAGCCCAAACTACAAAAGCCCTTTTCCCGATAGCTGACTCGCACTGCTCAATTCAGCCACTTGCCTTGCCACCCACTGGCCATGCTGCACTTATTACACCGCCGTTTCAGAGCCAGCCCCACAACACACGGCCCTCCCCAAAAAAACTACGCCCTTTCCCTGGCATAAATGCAGCCACCTGGCTTGCAAACAGCCACTGCATACGTGCCACTTATCTGGACCATCCTGTACGTGGATTCAGACAGCGCCATCCCACCAAGCCAAAAAAACTACGCCCTTCCTGAATAAAACCGATGCCCTCTCTGGCTGCAATCAGGACCACTTGCTCTTCAACCACCACTGCACTGTGCACCTTCTGGACCACCGATGTGATTTCAGGAGCCACGCCACTCCACCCAGCCCAAAAACACGGCCTTTCCCGATAACTGACCTGCCCCTCGGCATTGCGAGCCACTGCTCAAAGCCCACTGACTGCCACCTTATCTGAACCATCCTGCGATCTGGATTTTCAGACCCCGCACTCCACCACAGCCCACAAACGCCTTCCTGGAAAAACTACGCCTCTGCTGCAATTGCAGACCACTTGCCTCTATCAACCGCCACGATGGGCCACCTTTCATCTGAACCTCCGCTATCGTGGATTTTCAGAGCCACCGCCACCAGCCACCCCAAACAACACGGCCCTTCCTGAAAAACTACCGCCCTCTGGCTGGCAATTGCAGGACACTTTATCAACCGACTGAGGCCTCATCGAACATCGATCGGGTTCGAGCCAGCGCCCCCACACGCCCACAAAACAGCCTTTCTGAAAACCCCTTGCTGCATGCAGACACCTTATAACCCCACTCTGTGCCACTATCTGACCATCTGTAGTGATTCAGACCAGCCGCACTCACCACGCCCACCACGCTTTCCTGAAAAGACCTCCCTGCTCATTGCAGACCCTTTATCACACCACTGCTGGTGCCACTTCACTGACATCCCGTATGTATTTCAGGGCACCGCACTCCCACCAAGCCCCAACATAGCCTTTCGAAAAAACACCCCTCTGCTGGCATGCAGAACTTGTTATCACCCAGACGTGCCCTTCTGACATCTCGTAGGATTTTCAAGCCGCACTCCACACCCACAAAACAGCCCTTTTCCTGAGAACACCCCTCTGCTGCATTGAGCCTGTATCACCGCCATTATCGGGAACCATCCTCTATGATTCAACCACCACACCACCAAACACAGCTTCCTGAAAAACCCTGGCTGCAATGAGACTGCCTAACAGTGCCACCTTTCATCTGGGAACCATCCTGCGTATCGTGGATTTTCAGGAGCCAGCCGGCCACTCCCAGCCACAGGCCCCGAAACAAACCTACGGCCCTTTTCCCTGGAATAAAACTGACCTGCCCGTCATCTGGCTGGCAGATTGCAGGAGCCACTTGCCTCTATCAAACCAGCCCGACTGGCACTGGTGCCACCTTTCCTCTGGGAACCATCCTTCGTATGGTGGATTTTAAGGAGCCAGCCGGCCACTCCCAGCCACAGGCCCCAAAACAAACTACGGCCCTTTTCCCTGGAAGTAAAACTGACCTGCCCGTCATCTGGCTGGCAGATTGCAGGACCACTTGCCTCTATCAATCCAGCCCGACTCGGCACTGGTGCCACCTTTCATCTGGGAACCATCCTGCGTATCGTGGATTTTCAGGAGCCAGCCGGCCACTCCCAGCCACAGGCCCCCAACACAAACACGGCCCTTTTCCCTGGAAGTAAAACTGACCTGCCCGTCTCTGGCTGGCAGATTGCAGGAGCCACTTGCCTCTATCAACCAGCCCGACTCGACTGGTGCCACCTTTCATCTGGGAACCATCCTGCGTATCGTGGATTTTCAGGAGCCAGCCGGCCACTCCCAGCCACAGGCCCCCAAACACAAACTACGGCCCTTTTCCCTGGAAGTAAAACTGACCTGCCCGTCATCTGGCTGGCAGATTGCAGGAGCCACTTGCCTCTATCAATCCAGCCCGACTCGCACTGGTGCCACCTTTCATCTGGGAACCATCCTGCGTATCGTGGATTTTCAGGAGCCAGCCGGCCACTCCAGCCACAGGCCCCCAAACACAAACTACGGCCCTTTTCCCTGGAAGAAAACTGACCTGCCCGCATCTGGCTGGCAATTGCAGAGCCACTCTCTATCAAACCAGCCCACTCGACTGTGCCACCTTTCATCTGGGAACCATCCTGCGTATCGTGGATTTTCAGGAGCCACCGCCCCCCCAGCCACAGGCCCCGAACAAAACACGGCCCTTTTCCCTGCAAAAAACTCACCGCCCCGCTTCTGCTGGCAGATTGCAGGAGACACTTCCCTCTATCAACCAGCCGACTCGGACTGGTCCACCTTCATCTGGAACCATCCTGCGTATGTGGATTTTCAGGACCAGCCGCCACTCCCAGCCACAGCCCCCAAACAAAACTACGGCCCTTTTCCCTGGAATAAAACTGACCTGCCCGCATCTGGCTGCAGATTGCAGAGCCACTTGCCTCTATCAACCAGCCCACTCGCACTGGTGCACCTTTCATCTGGGACCATCCTGCGTATCGTGGATTTTCAGGAGCCAGCCGGCCACTCCCAGCCACAGGCCCCCAAAACAAACTACGGCCCTTTTCCCTGGAAGCCCGTCATCTGGCTGGCAGATTGCAGAGCCACTTGCCTCTATCAAACCGCCCAACTTGGCACTGTGCCACCTTTCATCTGGGAACCATCCTGCGTATCGTGGATTTTCAGGAGCCAGCCGGCCACTCCCAGCCACAGGCCCCCAACACAAACTACGGCCCTTTTCCCTGGAAGTAAAACTGACCTGCCCGTCTCTGGCTGGCAGATTGCAGGAGCCACTTCCTCTATCAAACCAGCCCGACTCGGCACTGGTGCCACCTTTCATCTGGGAACCATCCTGCGTATCGTGGATTTTCAGGAGCCAGCCGGCCACTCCCAGCCACAGGCCCCCAAACACAAACTACGGCCCTTTTCCCTGGAAGTAAAACTGACCTGCCCGTCATCTGGCTGGCAGATTGCAGGAGCCACTTGCCTCTATCAATCCAGCCCGACTCGGCACTGGTGCCACCTTTCATCTGGGAACCATCCTGCGTATCGTGGATTTTCAGGAGCCAGCCGCCACTCCCAGCCACAGGCCCCCGAACAAAAACCACGGCCCTTTTCCCTGGAAAAAAAAACTCACCCGACCCGCTTCTGGCTGGCAGATTGCAGGAGCCACTTGCCTCTATCAAACCAGCCCGACTCGGTACTGGTGCCACCTTTCATCTGGGAACCATCCTGCGTATCGTGGATTTTCAGGAGCCAGCCAGCCACTCCCAGCCACAGGCCCCCGAACAAAATCCACGGCCCTTTTCCCTGGAAGTAAAACTGACCTGCCCGTCATCTGGCTGGCAGATTGCAGGAGCCACTTCCCTCTATCAAACCAGCCCGACTCGGTCACTGGTGCCACCTTTCATCTGGGAACCATCCTGCGTATCGTGGATTTTCAGGAGCCAGCCGGCCACTCCCAGCCACAGGCCCCCAAACACAAACCACGGCCCTTTTATCTGGCAAAGAAATCTCACCCGCCCCGCTTCTGGCTGGCAGATTGCAGGAGACACTTCCCTCTATCAAACCAGCCCGACTCGGTACTGGTGCCACCTTTCATCTGGGAACCATCCTGTGTATGGTGGATTTTCAGGAGCCAGCCGGCCACTCCCAGCCACAGGCCCCCAAACAGAAACTACGGCCCTTTTCCCTGTAAGTAAAACTGACCTGCCCGTCATCTGGCTGGCAGATTGCAGGAGCCACTTGCCTCTACCGACTGGCACTGGTGCCACCTTTCATCTGGGAACCATCCTGCGTATCGTGGATTTTCAGGAGCCAGCCGGCCACTCCCAGCCACAGGCCCCAAACACAAACTACGGCCCTTTTCCCTGGAATTAAACTGACCTGCCCTCTCTGGCTGGCAGATTGCAGGAGCACTTGTCTATCAAACCAGCCCGACTTGGCACTGGTGCCACTTTATCTGGAACCATCCTGCGTATCGTGGATTTTCAGGAGCCAGCCGGCCACTCCCAGCACAGTCCCCAAAAAAACTACGGCCCTTCCTGGAATTAAAACGACCTGCCCTCATCTGGCTGGCAGATTGCAGGAGCCACTTGCCTCTATCAATCCAGCCCGACTCGGCACTGTGCCACCTTTCATCTGGGAACCATCCTGCGTATCGTGATTTTCAGGAGCCAGCCGGCCACTCCCAGCCAAGGCCCCAAACAAAACTACGGCCCTTTTCCCTGAATAAAACTGACCGACCCGCTTCTGCTGGCAGATTGCAGGAGCCTTCCTCTATCAAACCAGCCCGACTGGACTGGTGCCACCTTTCATCTGGGAACCATCCTGCGTATCGTGATTTTCAGGAGCCAGCCGGCCACTCCCAGCCACAGGCCCCAACACAAACTACGCCCTTTTCCTGGAATAAAACGACCTGCCCGTCTCTGGCTGGCAGATTGCAGGAGCCACTTGCCTCTATCAATCCAGCCCGACTCGCACTGGTGCCACCTTTCATCTGGGAACCATCCTGCGTATCGTGGATTTTCAGGAGCCAGCCGGCACTCCAGCCACAGGCCCCAACAA
>NW_026994611.1:0-6092 GCF_028769735.1 Zonotrichia leucophrys gambelii
CTTTTTCTGAGGCTGATCCATGCTTGGTCTTCACCTTGCCCTCAGTCTGGAGCTCCTTCAGGCCCCCCATGCCATGACTAGGAAGGGCGATGGAGAGAGTGGGGGCAGATGCACACCCTTCCTTAGCATTTTGTCATTTTTGGCACTGCTGAAAAGTCCCATCCGGAGGTGTCCAACTCAGCACTTGGTCAGCTTTCTGGAGAACATGAAACCTTCACCAGCCCAAAAGGCTGGAGAGGTTTTCCTGCACGTGTGGAGGCTTGCTCTCAGCACACGTAATCAGCTGGGTGCCCATCACCTCGCAGAGGGCACAGGCCAGCTTGGTGACCACAGCGCAGACGTTGGCGCTTCGCACCGGCAGCGCCTTGTTCTCCAGGCAGGACCAGAGCACGGGCAGGGCGTAGCGCTGCACCACTTCAGGGCTCTTGGCATGAACCCATTCCACAAGCACTGCCGGGACAGACACACAGCTCCTTACCCACCAGCCTCAATGCAAACAAGGATCTACCTCTGCTTTTGCTTCTTGGGAGCCTCTCTGGCCAAGATCAGTGAAATAGCACACAGAGCCCCATGACCCAGAAACGGGCAATGCAGCTGATCATCCTTGAAACAGAACCCCCAGACCCTCAGGACTAATTTCTCCAACCAGAGCCTTGTAGCTGTGGCAGAGTCTTTGTACCATTACTAAATTATTTCACAATTTATGTCTGCATGAACAATGAATGAAACATCAAATTGCCTTCTATTTCCACAAACAAGTTGTCTAACCCACACGGAGGCTTTGGAAATGCACCCCAGAGAGGCAATTGAGAGATTTCTAATAAAAGGGATGATTCCTTTTTGTAACTTTGATATCAACGGCCAAAAGTCTCATCTGGCTCTTCCTTTTGCTCCGTAGCACACAGCAAAGGGCAGTATTAGAACACACTTCGAAACTCCAGCCCACCAGAGATGGTTGCTGCTTGACAGCTGGATGAGAAACATCAGTGCCTAGCTGGTGTCGTAGGCAGAATGCTTTTGTGCCTTCCAACCAAGAGCCCTTTCAGTCCTCAGGGTGTCTTAGAGAATTACCCAGACCCCATTGCCCTGGCATTTGGGCACCTCCAGACTTTAATGCCATTTCCCCTCTCAATGCTAATGGCATTTTTTCTTACAATGTGCACTGAAATAGGGGCATAGAGAGAGAAAAATGCTACACAGGGGACTGAAATTTAGCCAGAACACACAAGTGTTGTCTCTCATTGTTTCTGGAATCTGCTCTCTGCTCATTTTCTGAACTGAATTATATCAAACACAGACAAAAATTTACTACCAACAGGCTCCTTGCATGGCAGATTTGGCTGAGAGATCAAAACCTGAAATGCTTGTGAGACCAGTCTTATTTTCTGATCAGGCAAAATGTTATGTAGTAGCTATTTATTATTCTGTGGTGGAAGAGACTTCATGTTCTCTATGCTGTTAATCCACCAGCAGTCATCAACATTGAAAGAGCTCCTGAAAGTACCCCAAACCAATTCTGCTAAGCAGGAAAAGGGTTATGGTACCCATTTAAAAATGAGACTTCATTTGAGTTTAAATGCAATTAAAGACATTGGTCACTGTGGAAGTTGAGAAGAGCCCCAGTGAGAGCTGAGCCCCGAGGCCGAGCGCTGCCCCCATCTCAGATGCTGCACAGCTCTGCAGCAGCCAGGGAAAGCCTGCCAAATCCACCTGCCTGGGCCATTACAGGAGGGACAAGCTCAGCACCTCCTGATGTGGAGGAGCTACTCTGCTCTCTGCTCACAGGCATTGCCTGTAAACACTCCCTCAGAGACCTCTTGGCTTACAAAGGGAGGCCATACCTGTGATGCACTCTGTGACTTCCAGCAGAGCTTCACCACTCAGTTTGCTCCATTGGTGGCTGAGCTCTTTCATCAGTGACACTTCATCTACAAGTGAAACACACGTTTCTGCTCACTCTTCTGAGGGCACAGGAGAAAGGACAGTGGGGAAGGAAAGGGCAGGGGCAACCCCATTTGATACAATAAAGTCAATTTCTGCTCATTTTTGAATCCTTTTCTTCTTTCCTTCCAGCCTACTTGGCAGGGTTTAAAATTCCAAAAGAAAAGCTCTCCTTTCACATGTGTAAATCCAAAGTTGTCTGCTGGACCAGGAGCTATGCTAAAACATTTCACACCAGGGACCTCAAGAGTTCAGTCACATGGAAGCAGTGGAAAGGTTTCGCATCCCAGAGCAAAAAGGAAGAAGCCCATACTTGGGACACAGAAAGGCACTGAGTCAGGCAGTTTGTGACTTCACAGAGCAGCTGAGGTGGAGAAAGTGGAAACTGCCCCTCAAGACCTGACTCTTCAACACTCCATTTTTCAGGCGTATTCCCCCAGTGCGGCATTTTCAGAGCTGACATAAATCTGTGTGGCAGAGGAATTTACAGCAGCCCTTGCCCAGGCAGGTATTTGCTATTGCCATCTTGCCCCATTCAAAACAATGTGTGGAACAAGGCATCACTGACAGCTGGACTTAGACCCATTTGTTCTAAAGAAATGAACTTGGTGAATCATCAGTTCCCCCTTGGAAAAAGAAGACAAAGAA
This sequence comes from Zonotrichia leucophrys gambelii, assembly GCF_028769735.1. Classification (NCBI taxonomy): domain Eukaryota; kingdom Metazoa; phylum Chordata; class Aves; order Passeriformes; family Passerellidae; genus Zonotrichia; species Zonotrichia leucophrys. The sequence continues at coordinate 2,590 of NW_026994611.1, forward strand.
GAAAGGTGGGAAATAGGAAGCTAATGCCTCTAATGCAGAGCCTTCCAGGTGGCTGCTCTGCAGAAGCTCTGATGGGCCGGTGTGCCTTCATGCCAACAGCAAAGCTGTTCACTTGGAAAGTCAAACGGGGCCCAAGCAAACTCCAAACCCCCTTTGCCTCTGAATTGTAGCAAAGCTGGAGTCCAGGACTTGCTCTTCAGAGCAGCGGCACAGAGCCAAGGCAGCCTGGGACTGTTGGGAAATGCTGCTGCACATTCCAGCCTGTTGGGGATGGTGCATAAGGACTGCACCTGCCCAGCTTCTGGTGGGTGTCAGCTGGAGCCTTCCACAGACAACAACAGCTCCCAAGGCACTCAGCGCTCTCTTGTGTGGGACAGACAGGGACACAGGTGAGGAGAGTCCATGCCAGGGCTCAGCCTTACCTAAATGAACAACAGATTGGTCCAGTGCGGTCACAGCTGCGGCACGAACCCCGAGATCCTTTGAGTTCAGGTTCTTTATTATCCCTTCAACCAAACGGACCATCACCGGGTTCAGGGCATCTTCCAGGACTCCAGTCATTTCTGCCAGCACCTCCAGCGCCTGCTGCTTCACCTTCTTATGGGTGTCATTGATTCTCAGGAGAAAATGATCAAAAATCTGTGAAGAGAACAAACAACATGAAAGCTGGATTAAAATGACCTTGTCTGAAGAGGGGATGTAGAAATGAGCCCTCAGCAATATAAAAGATGAAAGTGATCCCTTCTGTCAGGTCAGCCCTTGCTTGCACAATTTCACTGTTTTCCTGTGGGCCACTCACTGGAATGGTTGCGCAACCTGATGCTGCTTGAAAGATTTTCATCTGTTTTTGAGAGTTTTGGCTGGGGCCGGAATAGTTCCTATGGTGTTTCTCTCCACCTATAAATCATTAAATCAATTCCATTTATTAATTCAAAAGGCTACCTTCTCTTTCAAAGTATGGAAGCAGATATTTACCATGCCCATTTTCCTATACAGTTGCCTCAAGTACTGAGGGCAGTTATGATTTTGCCAAAATTGTAGCGGGAGGAGATCTAATTTTTTTTTTTGTCTGTCTCAAAACCTGCTTCTGGAGAAGGACAGGGCTCTGGTCAACTCTTCCAGGATCCAGACCAATTCTTTAACTAAGAGGTAGATTTCTGAAATGTAAAGTGCTCTACAGCTCTCATTAGAGCAGGTTCAGTCCCTCGACAGGCACAGTATCAGGCACCATTTTCTGGAAAAAGGGAAAAAGCAGCTACTGGGAGAAGAAAGGATGGATCGGTCCTTAGCTGTTTTCCTCTTTTTCCAAAGAGAAAAAAAGGCCCCCCAAAAAGAAGGGTGAGCACCATCTTTACCAAGAGGAATAGGGATGAGGATGGAAATGAGAGCCAGAGTTGTGCCTGTGCAAGACAAAATGGAGTTTACAGAAGTGTCCTTTTTAAAACATTTTGTTTAAACCAACCCAGCCTGATACTTCTCTTCCCCATGAAAACCTATTTCTCGTCTAGAGAATAATTGCCATGCTTTCAATGGCTGGATTCCCTTCACTTAACCCAACTGGGAGTAGGAGACAGCAGCAGTTACACCAGCAGAAAATCTCTGCCATCATCTGATGAACATCAGCAATAGGCACCTGCCAGACAAATACAGCTGGACTGAAAGAACTTGTCCTGAAGCCCAGACTTCAATTGCATTTGTCTGGGTAAGAGGGACCAGCCTGTCCCAAACAGCCCGGATGCAGTAGTGCCAAGACACACTGAATTAACCTTACTTCCCCAGGCTTGGGAAAGGAGCTAAAGGAAAGGAACCATGAAGATACCCTACATACTTGGACAATGTTACTGGAGATCAGCTGGGGGCTGGTTTTGCACAGATCTAGGAGGAGTGCCACTCCTTCCATCCGTGTCTGAAACCCCTTGGCTTCCAGGAGATGGTAAAGCTTCTGCAGTGACTCCCTTCCTTCCACACTTGCAGGTAACGTGACCTGGGCTTTTGGACGGTGGAGGAGGCGTCCACCAGGGGCAGACTTCACCCTGGAAAACAAAACCAAATTAGGACCTGTTGCTGGTAATACCTTCAGTTAATTGTGAGCAAAACATCCTGAGGAGCTTTCCTAATGATGTGATTTCAAGCTAGAAAATCATGAAGCTCTGAGGAACAACATGGACCTCGTGACAATCATCATGGCAGACAATCTGCAAGTGAAATTCTCACCACTGCTCACTCAGGAAGACCAAGGATGAGATGCATCTGATCTATCTTCAAATGCCTTCCAAGGCACACATTGCTTTGTGGGGAAAGGGAGACACTACTTCCATGTTTAAATGCCTCCTCATATGGCAGGTGTGTGTTTTTATAATAAGGAAAGTCATCACTCTGAGGAAGTGTCTCTACACCAGGCAGGACAATCTGGAAAAGTAGCTCAGATGCATCTGAACAGATGAACAGGGGCATATCTGAAGGATCCAGAAAATCAGGAACAGAGATAAGAACAGAAGCCAGACATGCCAGAACTACACTCACATTTCATTTGCTTCCCTAGAGACTAGATGCACAGCTTAACAAATCCTCTGGGAATAATCCTCTGGGATCAACCTGTCTCTTCCATGAGCATGGGAAGATGCTAGCCATGCTACTGAGGCATGTGGTCACCTTCCTGCCACCACTGAGCATGACAGAGCTAAATAAATCCCCTCTGGTAAAAGAGGAGAACAGGTACAAGTAGCTCTGCCACTGGCATGAAGAGACAGCAAGGACCAAATTCCTGTCTTCAATGCTGATTGCAGCACAGGGGGAAATAAACCAAACACGCTCTCCATCAAGCAAACCATATGAAGGACAGGAATACCAAGACAAAAAGTCCACATTGAGACACCTGTTGACCAAAATGGCTCAGGAATTAACTTGCTCCTTACTACTCAATCTTGGTACTGTTTGAGGGTAAGAAAACCAGGAATCAGCCAGGCCAAACCACATGGATGGGAACTGCTTGTTTGGGGAATGGCATCCTGCTTCTAAACTGAGACTTCTCATTAAAACACCCATCCACAAAGGACTCCACTTGGATGAAAAAAAAACCCTGGTTGAATTTACTTGTCTCAAGTCAGGCAGCAGAGACTTGGCCCTCTCCTATCCTCCACAGCACTGCCCTTGCCACTGCACTGGATCGTCTGAGCTGCAGGCAATGGGTGTCTTTGTGTCACCCAAATTCTGTGGAAAGCCCTCCAGAGAAGTTGTGTTCAACACAATGCAGAAGTTGACATTTTTTGTCCTAGAGCATTTGTAAGGAAGGGAAACAATCTCTGGCACTGGTCATCTCCAGCAGAAAGATTTGTGCCTGAGGAAGAGGCATGTAGAGCTTGTCATGTGCTTTGTCACATCTGACAAAAGTGCTCAGTACCATTTGCTAGAGGGCAATGGGGACTGGGGCTCCTTTGAGCCATCATTCCTCTTCTTCACGGGCTCCTTGACAGAGGGGCGTTCACCCTGCTGGTTTTCCATCT
>NW_026994612.1:0-6085 GCF_028769735.1 Zonotrichia leucophrys gambelii
GGATGGTTTCCCTGAAAGGGGCACCAGTGCCAAATGGGCGGTTGATAGAGGAATGGGTCCTGCAATCGCCCGCCCGAAGCGGGGGGGTAGTTTTTTTTGCCAGGGAAAAGGCCTGGTTTGTTTCGGGGCCGTGCGGAGTGGCCGGGTGGCCCTGAAAATCCAGATACGCAGGGTGGTTTCCCCGATGAAAGTGGGACCGGGCCAGGGGCTGGTTTTAAAAGGGAAGTGGTCTGCAATTGCCAGCCAGAAGCGGGGGGGGAATTTTTTGCCAGGAAAAGGGGGGTGGTTGTGTTGGGGGCCGTGGCTGGGAGTGGCCGGGTGGGTCCGAAAATCCACGATAAGGGGTTTTCCCAGATGAAAGGTGGCACAGTGCCGAGTCGGCTGGATTATAGAGGAAGTGCTCCTGCAAATTTCCACCAAGCGGGGGGTAGTTTTTTACTGGAAAAGGGCCGTGTTTTTTTTGGGGCCTGTGGCTGGGAGGCCGGGTGGCCTGAAAATCCACATACGCAGGATGGTTCCCGAGAAAGGGGCACCAGTGCAAATGGCTGGTTTGAAGAGGCAAGGGGTCCTCAATCGCCAGCCAGAAAAGGGGGGGGTAGTTTTAAATTCAGGGAAAAGGGGGCCGGGGTTTTTGTTTGGGGCCGTGGGTGGGGGGGGCCGGCGGCTCCAAAAAACCCGATACCAGGATGGTTTTCCCCAAAGAAAGGGGGCACCAGCCAGTGGCTGGTTGATAGAGGGAAGGTTTTTGCAATCTGCCAGCCCGAAAGGGGGGGGTAGTTTTATTTCCCGGGAAAGGGCCGTGTTTGTTTTCGGGGGGCCTTTTTGGGTGGGGGTGGCCGGGGGGCCCCCCCGGGGGGGGGGGGTGGGTGGGGGGTTTTGGGGGGGGGGGGGGGGGGGGGGGGGGGGGGGGGGGGGATGGGGGGGGTTGTCCACATACCGGTGGTTTTCCCCGATAAAGGTGGGACCATCCAAAGGGGGGGTTTGATAAGGGGAAATGCTCCTGCAATCTGCCACCAAAGCGGGGGTGAGTTTTTTTGCCAAGGAAAAGGGGCCTGGTTTTTGGGTTTGGGGGGCCCCTTGCTGGAGTGGCCGGGTGGGTCCTGAAATCCACGATACGAGGAGGTTTTCCCGATAAAGGGGGCACCAGGCCCAGTCGGGGTGGTTTTATAGGGAAGTGGGTCCGAATTTCCAGCCAAGAAAGGGGGGTAGTTTTTTTCCAGGAAAAGGGGCCGGTTTGTTCGGGGGCCTGTGGCGGGGGGTGCCGGGTGGCTCCGAAAATCCACGATACGCAGGAGGTTCCCCCAAAAGGGGGCACCAGTCCGGGGGCTGTTTTTAAGGGAAGGGGTTTCCGCAACTCCAGCCCGAAGGGGCGGTAGTTTTTTTCCAGGAAAGGGGGGCCTGTTTGTTTTGGGGCCTTGGCTGGGGGTGGGGCCGGGGGCTCCCGAAAATCCACGAAACCAGGATGGGGTTTCCCAATGAAAGGGGGCACAGTCCAGTGGGCTGGTTTGATAGGGGAAGTGCCCTGCAACTGCCCGCCAAACGGGCGGTGATTTTTTTCCAGGAAAAAGGCCGTGGTTTGGGGGTTTGGGGGCCTGTGGCGGGGTGGGCCCGGCTGGGTCCTAAAAACCACGTTTCCAGGGTGGGTTTCCCCGTAAGGGGCACCTGCCGGGCGGGCTGGTTTTTAAAGGGAAGGGCTCCGCAATCCCAGCCCAAAAGGGGGGGGTGATTTTTTTTTCCAGGGGAAAAGGGGCCCTGGTTTGTGTTTGGGGGGCCCGTGGCTGGGATGGCCGGGTGGCTCCTGAAAAACCAGATCCAGGTTGGTTCCCAGATGAAATGGGAAACCCGTGCCGGGCGGGGTTGGGGGGGGGGGGGGGGGGGGGGAAAGAGGGGAAATTTCTCCTGCAATCTCCCCGCCAGAAGGGGGGGTAGTTTTTTCCCGGGAAAAAGGGGGCCCGGGGTTTTGTTCGGGGCCTGGGCTGGATGGCCGGCTGCTCCTGAAAAACCACGATACCAGGTGGGCCCAGAAAGGTGGGCCCCGTCAAGTGGGGGGGTTTGAAGAGAAGGTTTCCGCAATCTCCCCCAGAAGATGGCGGGTAGTTTTTTCCGGAAAAGGGCCGGGTTTTTTTTGGGCCTGTGGCGGGAGTGGCCGCTGGCCCTAAAATCCGATACCAATGGGTTTCCCCGATAAAGGTGGCACCATACCGAGTTGGGGTGGTTTGATAAGGGAAGTGCCCCTGCAACTGCCACCAAAAACGGGGGGGTATTTTTTCCAGGGAAAAGGGCCGTGGGGTTTTGGGTTGGGGGGGCCCTTGGGTGGATGGCCGGCTGGCCCTGAAAATCCACGTACCAGAGGCCCCCCGATAAAGGGGCAAGTCCAGTGGGGGGGTTTAGAGGAAGTGGCTCCTGCAAAAGCCACCAAAGCGGGGGGGATTTTTTCCAGGGAAAAGGCCGTGGTTTTTTTTGGGGCCTTGGGGGTGGGAGTGGGCCGGGTGGCTCCTGAAAATCCACTCCAGGTGGTTTTTCCCCGATGAAAAGGGGGACCATGCGAGTCGGCTGGTTTTTAAAAAAGGGCTCCTGCAAACTGCCACCAGAAAAATGGGGAGGTCGTTTTTAATTCCAGGGAAAAGGGGCCGGGGGGTTTTTGGGGGCCGGCTGGGGGGTGGGCCCCCTGCTCCTGAAAATCCACATACGCAGGATGGTTTTCCCAGAAAAAGGTGGGACCATCCAAGTTTGGGTGGTTTAAGGAAGTTTCCCCCGCCAAACCCAGCCAAAAAGGGGGGGGTTTTTTTCCAGGGGGGCCCGGGGTTTTTGTTTGGGGCCTGTGGCTTGGGGTGGCCGGGGGCTCCTGAAAATCCCCGATACCAGGATGGTTTCCCCGATGAAAGGGGCACCAGTCCAGTTGGGCTGGTTTTGGGGAAGTGGGCCCGCAAAATTTCCAGCCCGAAGGGGGCGGGGGGTTTTTTTCCAGGGGAAAGGGCCGGTTTTTGTTTGGGGCCGTGGCGGGGGTGGCCGCTGGCTCCTAAAATCCACGATACGCAGGGTGGTTCCCAGATAAATGGGACCCCTCCAGTGGGCTTTTTTGAAAGGGGGTTCCTGAAACTTCCCGCCAGAAGGGGGGTAGTTTTTTTTCCAGGGGAAAAAAGGGCCCGTGGTTTTGTTTGGGGGGGTGGGCTGGGGGTGGCCGGCTGGCTCCTGAAAATCCCCGATACGCGGATGGTTCCCCAGATAAAGGGGGCACCAGTCCAGTTTGGGGGTTTGAAGGGGGAATGCCCTGCAAGCCCCCCAAAACGGGGGGGGTGAGTTTTGTTTGCCAGGAAAAGGGGCCCTGTTTGTGTTGGGGGGCCCGGCTGGGTGGGCCCGGGTCCTGAAATCCAATACGCGGTGGGTTTCCCAAAGAAAGGTGGGACCAGCCAATCGGGCTGGTTGATAAGGAATGGTCCGCAAATCCAGCCAGAGAGGGGGTATTTTTTTTCCAGAAAAGGGCCGTGGTTTTTGTTTGGGGGCCTGGCTGGGATGGCCGGCTGGGCCCCAAAAACCACGATAAAGCAGGATTTTCCCCCGATGAAAGGTGGCACCGTCCGGTGGGCTGGTTTTTAGAGGGAAGTTTCCCTGCAACCGCCCCCAGAAGGGGCGGTAGTTTATTCCAGGGAAAGGCCCTGTTTTTTTGGGGGGGTGTTGGATGGCCGCTGGCTCCGAAAACCCCGATACGCAGGATGGTTCCCGAGAAAGGGCACCGGCAACGGGCTGGGTTTTAAGAGAAGTGGCCCCGCAATCCCACCAGAAGGGGGGAGTTTTTATTCCAGGGAAAGGGCCGTTTTTGTTTGGGGGTGTGGTGGGGTGGGCCGGGGTGCTCCTGAAAAACCACGATCGCAGGATGGTTCCCAATAAAGGGGCCCGCCGAGGGGCTGGTTTTTATAGGGAAATCTCCTGCAATCTGCCAGCCAGAAGCGGGGCGGTGAGTTTTTTTTGCCAGGGAAAAGGGGCCTGGTTTTTTTGGGGCCTGTGGGTGGGGGGTGGCCGGCTGGCTCCTGAAAATCCACGAACGCAGGATGTTTCCCAGATAAAGGGGGCACCCGTCCGGTTTTGGGGTGGTTATAAAGTGGCCTGCAAATTTCCCCAGAGGGGCGGAGATTTACTTCCAGGGGAAAAGGGCCGTGGTTTTTTTGGGGGGGGTGGCGGGGGTGGGGCCCGGGTGGCCCCGAAAACCACAAAACGCAGGGGGGTTCCCGAAAGGTGGCCCATTCCAGTCGGGGGTGGTTTGATGAAAGTGGCTCCTGCAATCGCCAGCCAGAAGGGGGTTGTTTTTTTTCCAGGGAAAAGGGGCCCTGGTTTTGGGGCGGGGGGCCTGGGCTGGAGTGGCCGGTGGCTCCTGAAAATCCACGATAGCAGATGGGTTTTTCCCCGATAAAGGGCCCAGTGCCAGTGGGTGGTTTAGAGGCCCAAATGGTTCCTGCAAACTGCCAGCCAAAGGGGGGGGTAGTTTTTTTCCGGGAAAAAACCGATTTTGTTTGGGGCCTGTTCGGGGGTGCCGGCTGGCCCCTGAAAATCCACGATACGCCCGGAGGTTTTTCCCGAGAAAGGGGGCCATCCAGTGGGGTGGTTGAAGAGGGAAATTTCCGCAAACGCCAGCCAGAAGCGGGGGAGGTGGGGTTTTTTTTCAGGAAAAGGCCGTGGGTTTGTTTGGGGGGGTTGGCTGGGGTGGCCGGGGGGGCTCCTGAAAACCACGAACCAGGGTGTTTTTCCCGATGAAAGGGGCACCATCCCAGTCGGGGTGGGTTTTTTGAGAATTCTCCTGCAACCCAGCCAGAACGGGGGGGAGTTTTTTTGCCAGGGAAAAAGGGCCGTGGTTTGTGTTTGGGGGGCCCGTGGCTGGGATGGGGGCTGGCCCTGAAAATCCACGATACCCGGATGGTTCCCCAAAGAAAGGTGCACCAGTCCTTTTGGGCTGGTTTTTTAGGGGAATGGCTCCTGCAATTGCCACCAGAAGCGGGGGGTAGTTTTTATTCCAGGGAAAAGGGGCCCTGTTTTGGGTTTTGGGGGGGCCGTGGTGGAGTGGCCGGGTGGTCCTGAAAATCCACGATAAAACCCGGATGGTTCCCCCATGAAAGGGGGCACCCGTCCAGTCGGGGTGGTTTGATAGGGCAAATGGCCCCGCATCTGCCACCAAGGGGCGGAGTTTTTTTCCGGGAAAAGGGGGCCGTGGTTTTTGTTTGGGGGGGGCCTGGGTGGGGGTGGCCGGCTGGCCCCCGAAAATCCAGATACGCAGGATGGTTCCCAATGAAAAGTGGCCCAGGGTCGGGCTGGTTTAAGAGGAAATGGCCCTGCAATCCCAGCCAATGGGGGGTGGGTTTTCTTCCCAAAAAGGGGCCCTGGTTTGTGTTGGGGGCCGTGCTGGGGGGGGCCGGCGCTCCTAAAATCCCCAAAAAGCGGATGGTTCCCAGTAAAGGTGGCACCCGTGCCGTTGGGGTGTTTTTAAAGAATGTTTTCCCGCAAACTTCCACCAAAGGGCGGGGGGGATTTTTCTTCCAGGAAAAAGGGGGTGTTTTGTGTCGGGGGCCTGTGGGTGGGAGTGGGCCGCTGGGTCCAAAATCCACGATACGCAGGATGGTTCCCGATAAAGGGCACCAGTCCGAGTCGGGGTGGTTTTATATGGGGGGGTGCTCCCCGCAAAACCCACCAGAAGGGGGGGGGTGAGTTTTTTTTTTCCCGGGAAAAGGGGCCCTGGTTTTTTCGGGGGCCTGGGCTGGAGTGGCCGGCTGGCCCTGAAAAAACCACGATACCAGGATGGTTCCCAGATGAAATGGCACCCGGCCAATTTGGCTGGGTTTAAGAGCAAGGGCCCCGCAAAACTCCACCAAAGATGGGGAGGTCTTTATTTCCAGAAAAGGGCCGTGGGTTTTTTTCGGGGGGCCTTTGGGTGGAGTGGCCGGGTGGCTCCTGAAAAACCCCGATACCAGGGTGGTTCCCCAAAAAAGGGCACCATCCATCGGGCGGTTTGAAGAGGGAATGCTCCTCAATCTGCCACCAAAGCGGGGGGGGGATTTTTTTGCCAGGGAAAAGGGGGCCGGGTTTGTTTGGGGGGGTT
>NW_026994613.1:0-6081 GCF_028769735.1 Zonotrichia leucophrys gambelii
CTACCTGCCCGTTCTGGCTGGCAGATTGCAGGAGCCACTTGCCTCTATCAAACCAGCCCGACTCGGCACTGGTGCCACCTTTCATCTGGGAACCATCCTGCGTATCGTGGATTTTCAGGAGCCAGCCGGCCACTCCCAGCCACAGGCCCCGAACACAAACCACGGCCCTTTTCCCTGGAAAAAACTCACCCGCCCCTTCTGGCTGGCAGATTGCAGGAGCCACTTGCCTCTATCAAACCAGCCCGACTCGGCACTGGTGCCACCTTTATCTGGGAACCATCCTGCGTATCGTGGATTTTCAGGAGCCAGCCGGCCACTCCCAGCCACAGGCCCCGAACACAAACCACGGCCCTTTTCCCTGGCAAACAAAACTCACCCGCCCCGCTTCTGGCTGGCAGATTGCAGGAGCCACTTGCTCTATCAAACCAGCCCGACTCGGCACTGGTGCCACCTTTCATCTGGGAACCATCCTGCGTATCGTGGATTTTCAGGAGCCAGCCGGCCACTCCCAGCCACAGGCCCCCAACACAAAACCACGGCCCTTTTCCCTGGCAAAAAAACTCACCGCCCCTTCTGGCTGGCAGATTGCAGGAGCACTTCCTCTATCAAACCAGCCCGACTTGGCACTGGTGCCACCTTTCATCTGGGAACCATCCTGCGTATCGTGGATTTTCAGGAGCCAGCCGGCCACTGCCAGCCACAGGCCCCGAACACAAACCACGGCCCTTTTCCCTGGAAAAAAACTACCCCCCCGCTTCTGGCTGGCAGATTGCAGGAGCCACTTCCTCTATCAAACCAGCCCGACTGGCACTGGTGCCACCTTTCATCTGGGAACCATCCTGCGTATCGTGGATTTTCAGGAGCCAGCCGGCCACTCCCAGCCACAGGCCCCCGAACACAAACCTACGGCCCTTTTCCCTGGAAATAAAACTACCTGCCCCTTCTGGCTGGCAGATTGCAGGAGCCACTTGCCTCTATCAAACCAGCCCGACTCGGCACTGGTGCCACCTTTCATCTGGGAACCATCCTGCGTATCGTGGATTTTCAGGAGCCAGCCGGCCACTCCCAGCCACAGGCCCCCGAACACAAACCACGGCCCTTTTCCCTGGAAGTAAAACTGACCTGCCCATCTTCTGGCTGGCAGATTGCAGGAGCCACTTGCCTCTATCAAACCAGCCCGACTCGGCACTGGTGCCACCTTTCATCTGGGAACCATCCTGCGTATCGTGGATTTTCAGGAGCCAGCCGGCCACTCCCAGCCACAGGCCCCAAACACAAACTACGGCCCTTTTCCCTGGAAAAAACTGACCGCCCTCTTCTGGCTGGCAGATTGCAGGAGCCACTTGCCTCTATCAACCAGCCCGACTCGGCACTGGTGCCACCTTTCATCTGGGAACCATCCTGCGTATCGTGGATTTTCAGGAGCCAGCCGGCCACTCCCAGCCACAGGCCCCCAACACAAACTACGGCCCTTTTCCCTGGAAAGAAAACTACCCTGCCCGCTTCTGGCTGGCAGATTGCAGGAGCCACTTGCCTCTATCAAACCAGCCCGACTCGGCATGGTGCCACCTTTCATCTGGGAACCATCCTGCGTATCGTGGATTTTCAGGAGCCAGCCGGCCACTCCCAGCCACAGGCCCCAAAAAAACCACGGCCCTTTTCCCTGGAATAAAACTGACCTGCCCGTCATCTGGCTGGCAGATTGCAGGAGCCACTTGCCTCTATCAAACCAGCCCGACTGGCACTGGTGCCACCTTTCATCTGGGAACCATCCTGCGTATCGTGGATTTTCAGGAGCCAGCCGGCCACTCCCAGCCACAGGCCCCCGAACACAAACCACGGCCCTTTTCCCTGGCAAAGAAAATCACCCCCCGCTTCTGGCTGGCAGATTGCAGGAGCCACTTGCCTCTATCAAACCAGCCCGACTCTGGCACTGGTGCCACCTTTCATCTGGGAACCATCCTGCGTATCGTGGATTTTCAGGAGCCAGCCGGCCACTCCCAGCCACAGGCCCCAAACAAACTACGGCCCTTTTCCCTGGAATAAAACTACCTGCCCGTCTCTGGCTGGCAGATTGCAGGAGCCACTTGCCTCTATCAAACCAGCCCGACTCGGCACTGGTGCCACCTTTCATCTGGGAACCATCCTGCGTATCGTGGATTTTCAGGAGCCAGCCGGCCACTCCCAGCCACAGGCCCCCGAACACAAACCACGGCCCTTTTCCCTGGCAAACAAAACTCACCCGCCCGCTTCTGGCTGGCAGATTGCAGGAGCCACTTGCTCTATCAAACCAGCCCGACTCGCACTGGTGCCACCTTTCATCTGGGAACCATCCTGCGTATTGTGGATTTTCAGGAGCCAGCCGGCCACTCCCAGCCACAGGCCCCCAAACAACAAATACGGCCCCTTTCCCTGGAATAAAACTGACCTGCCCATCTTCTGGCTGGCAGATTGCAGGAACCACTTGGCTCTCTCAAACCAGCCCAACTTGGCACTGGTGCCACCTTTCATCTGGGAACCATCCTGCGTATCGTGGATTTTCAGGAGCCAGCCGGCCACTCCCAGCCACAGGCCCCCGAACACAAACACGGCCCTTTTCCCTGGCAAACAAAACTACCCCCCCGCTTCTGGCTGGCAGATTGCAGGAGCCACTTGCCTCTATCAAACCAGCCCGACTCGGCACTGGTGCCACCTTTCATCTGGGAACCATCCTGCGTATCGTGGATTTTCAGGAGCCAGCCGGCCACTCCCAGCCACAGGCCCCAACACAAACTACGGCCCTTTTCCCTGGAAGTAAAACTGACCTGCCCGTCATCTGGCTGGCAGATTGCAGGAGCCACTTGCCTCTATCAATCCAGCCCGACTCGGCACTGGTGCCACCTTTCATCTGGGAACCATCCTGCGTATCGTGGATTTTCAGGAGCCAGCCGGCCACTCCCAGCCACAGGCCCCCGAACACAAACCACGGCCCTTTTCCTGGAAAAAACTACCGCCCTTCTGGCTGGCAGATTGCAGGAGCCACTTCCTCTATCATCCAGCCGACTGGCACTGGTGCACCTTTCATCTGGGACCATCCTGCGTATGTGGATTTTCAGGAGCCAGCGGCCACTCCAGCACGGCCCCAACAAAACACGGCCTTTTCCCTGGAAGTAAAACTGACCTGCCCTCTCTGGCTGGCAATTGCAGGAGCACTTGCATATCAACCGCCCATTGGCACTGGTGCCACTTTCATCTGGGAACCATCCTGCGTATCGTGGATTTTCAGAGCCAGCGGCCACTCCCAGCCACAGGCCCCAAAAAAACACGGCCCTTTCCCTGGAAAAAACTACCGCCCTCTGGCTGGCAGATTGCAGGAGCCACTTGCCTCTATCAACCAGCCCGACTGGCACTGTGCCACCTTTCATCTGGGAACCATCTGCTATCGTGGATTTTCAGGGCAGCCGGCCACTCCCAGCCACAGGCCCCCAAAAAACCACGGCCCTTTCCCTGGAAAAAACTACCGCCCCCTTCTGGCTGGCAGATTGCAGGAGCCACTTCCTATCAAACCAGCCCGACTCGGCACTGGTGCCACCTTTCATCTGGGAACCATCCTGCGTATGTGATTTTCAGGAGCCAGCCGGCCACTCCCAGCCAAGCCCCAAAAAACACGGCCCTTTTCCTGGAATAAAACTACCGCCTTCTGGCTGGCAGATTGCAGGAGCCACTTGCTTCAACACCGACTGCACTGTGCCACCTTCATCTGGGAACATCCTGCGTATGTGGATTTTCAGGAGCCAGCGCCACTCCACCACAGGCCCCAAACAAACACGGCCCTTTCCTGGAATAAAACACCGCCCTCTTCTGGCTGGCAGATTGCAGGACACTTCTATCAAACAGCCGACTGACTGTGCACTTTCATCTGGGAACCATCCTGCGTATCGTGGATTTTCAGGAGCCAGCGGCACTCCGCCAGGCCCCAAACAAACACGCCTTTTCCCTGGAAAAACTACCGCCCTCTGGCGGCAATTGCAGACCTTGCCTCTAACACCCTGCACTGGTGCCACCTCATCTGGGAACCATCCTGGTATGTGATTTTCAGGGCCAGCCGCCACTCCCAGCCAAGCCCCAAAAAACACGGCCTTTCCTGGAATAAAACTACCGCCACTCTGGCTGGAATTGCAGGCCACTGTTATCAAACCGCCCATTGGCACTGGTCACCTTTCTCTGGACCATCCTGGTATTGTGGTTTTCAGGGCAGCCGGCCACTCCCAGCCACAGCCCAAAAAAACACGGCCCTTTCCCTGGAAAAACTACCGCCTCTGGTGGCAGTTGCAGGAGCATTGCCTCTAAACCAGCCCACTGGCATGGCCACCTTTCTTGGGAACCATCCTGCGTATGTGGATTTTCGACCACCGGCCACTCCCAGCCACAGCCAACAAACACGGCCTTTTCCCTGAAAAAATACCCTTTGGCTGGCAGATTGCAGGAGCCACTTGCCTCTATCAAACCAGCCCGACTCGGCACTGGTGCCACCTTTCATCTGGGAACCATCCTGCGTATCGTGGATTTTCAGGAGCCAGCCGGCCACTCCCAGCCACAGGCCCCCAACACAAACACGGCCCTTTTCCCTGGAATAAAACTGACCTCCCGTCATCTGGCTGGCAGATTGCAGGAGCCACTTGCCTCTATCAAACCAGCCCGACTCGGCACTGGTGCCACCTTTCATCTGGGAACCATCCTGCGTATCGTGGATTTTCAGGAGCCAGCCGGCCACTCCCAGCCACAGGCCCCGAACACAAACCACGGCCCTTTTCCCTGGAAAAAAACTGACCTGCCCGCTTCTGGCTGGCAGATTGCAGGAGCCACTTTCCTCTATCAAACCAGCCCGACTCGGCACTGGTGCCACCTTTCATCTGGGAACCATCCTGCGTATCGTGGATTTTCAGGAGCCAGCCGGCCACTCCCAGCCACAGGCCCCCGAACACAAACCACGGCCCTTTTCCCTGGCAAACAAAACTATACCGCCCCGCTTCTGGCTGGCAGATTGCAGGAGCCACTTGCCTCTATCAAACCAGCCCGACTCGCCACTGGTGCCACCTTTCATCTGGGAACCATCCTGCGTATCGTGGATTTTCAGGAGCCAGCCGGCCACTCCCAGCCACAGGCCCCAAACACAAACCACGGCCCTTTTCCCTGGAAGAAAACTCACCTGCCCGCTTCTGGCTGGCAGATTGCAGGAGCCACTTGCCTCTATCAAACCAGCCCGACTCGGCACTGGTGCCACCTTTCATCTGGGAACCATCCTGCGTATCGTGGATTTTCAGGAGCCAGCCGGCCACTCCCAGCCACAGGCCCAAAACACAAACTACGGCCCTTTTCCCTGGAAGTAAAACTACCTGCCCTCTTCTGGCTGGCAGATTGCAGGAGCCACTTGCCTCTATCAAACCAGCCCGTCTGGCACTGGTGCCACCTTTCATCTGGGAACCATCCTGCGTATCGTGGATTTTCAGGAGCCAGCCGGCCACTCCCAGCCACAGGCCCCCGAACACAAACCACGGCCCTTTTCCCTGGCAAAGAAAACTGACCTCTTCATCGGGGGCAATTGCAGGAGCCCCTTTTTTCAAACCGCCCACTTGCACGGTGCCCTTTTCCGGGGGCCATCCCGTATTGTGGATTTTCAGGGCCCAGGGCCATCCCACCACAAACCCCAAAAAAACACGGCCTTTTCCCCGAAAAAACTACCGCCCTCTGGCTGGAATTGCAGAGCCACTTGGTTATCAAACCGCCCCCTTGGCACGGTGCCACCTTTTCGGGGAACCATCCGCGTTTTTGGATTTTCAAAAGGGGACCGGCCACTCCCCGCCACAGGCCCCAAAAAAACCGGGGCCCCTTTTCCCTGGAAAAAACTACCCCCCCTTCTGGCTGGCAGATTGCAGGACCACTTGCCCCTTCAAACCCCCCCACTTGGCCTGGGGCCACCTATTTTGGGACATCCCGTATTGGGATTTTTAGGGGGGCCAGCGGGCCCCTCCACCACAAAGCCCCAAAAAAACACGGCCCTTTTCCCTGGAAAAAAACTACCCCCACTTCTGGGGCCTTTGG
>NW_026994614.1:0-6068 GCF_028769735.1 Zonotrichia leucophrys gambelii
CAGCCCAAAGAGGGCGGGAGTTTTTTTCAGGGAAAAAGGGCCCGGGTTTTTGTTGGGGGCCTGTGGTGGGGGGGGGGGGGTCCTGAAAATCCACGATAGCAGGAGGTTCCCCAAGAAAGGGGGCACCAGGGCATGGGTGTTTTGGGGAAGGGGTTTTTGAATCGCCAGCCAAAGCGGGGGGTAGTTTTTTGCCAGGGGAAAAAGGGGCCTGGGTTGTGTTCGGGGGCCCCGTGGTGAGTGGGCCGGGGGGCCCTGAAAAATCCCATAAACCCGGGGGTTCCCAGATGAAAGGGGGCCCAGTGCCAGTCGGGCTGGTTGATAGGGAAGTGTCCCGCAATCTCGCCGAAGTGGGGGGTAGTTTTTTCCAGGGGAAAGGGCCGTGTTTTTGTTTGGGGGCCCGTGGGTGGGAGTGCCGGGTCTCCCGAAAATCCAGTAGCAGGTGGTTCCCAGATGAAAGTGGCACCATGCCGGTCGGGGTGGTTGTAGGGGAAGTGGCTCCGCAATCTGCCAGCCGAAGCGGGGCGGGGGATTTTTTTCCCCGGGAAAGGGCCGGGTTTGTGTTGGGGCCTGTGGGGGAATGGGGCTGGGTTGAAAACCCGTACCAGGGTGGGTTCCCAGATAAAGTGGCACCTGCCGTGGGCTGGTTGATAGAGGGAAGTGGCTCCGCAATCTGCCCGCCGAGGGGGATTTTTTCCAGGGAAAAGGGCGTGGGTTTTGTTGGGGGCCCTGTGGGTGGGGGTGGCCGGGGCCCTGAAAACCCCGAACCAGGATGGTTCCCAGATGAAAGGTGGCACCCTCCATTGGGGTGGTTTTTAGAGGGAAGTGGTCCCGCAATCTGCCCGCCAGAAGGGGCGGTTTTTCTTCCCGGGAAAAAGGGGGGGGTGTTTGGTTTGGGGGCCTGGGCTGGGGGTGGCCGGGTGGGCCCGAAAATCCCCGATCCAGGATGGGTTCCCCAATGAAAGGTGGCACCATGCCGGTCGGGTGGGTTTGTTAGAGGGAATGGTTCCCGCAATCCGCCAAACCAGAACGGGCGGGTGAGTTTTCTTGCCCGGGGAAAAGGGGCCTGGTTTGTTTGGCGCCGTGGGTGGGAGTGCCGGCTGGCTCCTGAAAATCCACGATAGCAGGGGTTCCCCAGATGAAAGGGGCACCATGCCGGTCGGGGTGGTTTTATAAGGCAAATGGCTCCTGCAATCTGCAACCAATGACGGCAGTTTCAGTTTTAATTCCCCGGGGAAAAAGGGGCCCGGTTTGTGTTCGGGGGCCTTGGCTGGGAGTGGGGCTGGCTCCGAAAAACCACAATACCCGGTGGGTTCCCAATGAAAGGGGACACCAGTGCCGGTCGGGGTGGTTTGATAAGGGGGAAATGTCTCCTGAATCTGCCAGCCAGAAAACGGGGCGTAGTTTTTTTTTCCAGGGAAAAGGGGCCCTGGTTTGGTTCGGGGCCTGTGGCTTTGGGAGTGGGGCCCGGGTGCTCCTGAAAATCCACAAACGAGGAGGTTCCCCCCGATAAAGGTGGGACAGTGCCAGTCGGGCTGGGTTTGAGAGGGGGTTTGGGTCCTGCAACGCCACCCGAAGCGGGGCGGGGGTTCTTTCTTTGCCGGGGAAAAAAGCCGTGTTTGTGTTTGGGGGGCCCGTGGGTGGGGTGGCCGGGTGGCTCCTAAAATCCAAAATACGCAGGATGGTTCCCAATGAAGGTGGCACCCGTGCCAGTCGGCTGGTTGTAGAGGCAAGTGGCTCCTGCAATCTGCCACCAGAACGGGGCGGTGGTTTTTTGCCAGGGGAAAAAGGGCCCTATTTGTTTCGGGGGGGTGTGGGTGGGAATAGCCGGGGGCTCCCAAAATCCCGATACGCAGGTGGTTTCCCCGATAAAGGTGGCCCAGTGCCCAAGTTTGGATGGT
Source organism: Zonotrichia leucophrys gambelii (assembly GCF_028769735.1). NCBI lineage: Eukaryota > Metazoa > Chordata > Aves > Passeriformes > Passerellidae > Zonotrichia > Zonotrichia leucophrys. The sequence goes on from NW_026994614.1 coordinate 1,899, forward strand.
TGGAGAGAGCCAAGTGGTTTCCGATTCTTTTCCCAGCCAAAAGATGGAGGTATTTTATTTCCAGGGGAAAAGGGGGCCCTGTTTTTTTTTGGGGGCCCGTGGCTGAGAGGGCCGCCAGTCCCGAAAAACCCGATCGCAGGATGGTTCCCCCGATAAAGGTGGGAACCCGTGGAGTCGGGGGTTTTTTAAGGGAATGGTTTCCCGAAAACCGCCCCGAAGCGGGGGTAGTTTTCTTTCCAGGGAAAGGGGCCTGGTTTGTGGTCGGGCCTTTTGGGTGGGGGGGCCGGCGCTCCTGAAAATCCCGATAGCAGGAGTTCCCCGAGAAAGGGGCACCAGTGCCAAATGGCTGGTTTGATAGAGGAAGTGGTTTTTGCAACTGCCGCCAGAAGGGGGGTGGGTTTTCTCCCGGAAAAGGGCCCTGTTTTTGTTTGGGGCCCGTGGGTGGGAGTGGCCGGTGGCTCCCGAAAATCCCGATAAACCCGGGTGGTTTTCCCAGATGAAAGGGGGCACCAGTGCCGAGTCGGGTGGTTTTTAGAGGGAAGTGGCCCTGCAAACTGCCACCAGAAGCGGGGGGAGTAGTTTTCTTTCCAGGGAAAAGGGCCCTGGTTTGTGTTCGGGGCCTGTGGCTGGGAGTGGCCGGCTGGCCTCCTGAAAATCCACGATACGCAGGAAAGGTTCCCAGATGGGAAAGGTGGGACCAGTGCCGAGCCGGGCTGGTTGAAAGAGAAGTGCTCCTGCAATCTGCCAGCCCCGAATGGGGGCGGAGTTTTTTTCCGGGAAAAGGGCCGTAGTTGTGTTGGGGGCCTGTGGCTGGGAGTGGCCGGCTGGCTCCTGAAAATCCCCGATACGCAGGATGGTTCCCAGATGAAGGGGCACCAGTGCCAAGTTGGGTGGTTTGAGAGAGGAAGTGGTCCTGCAATCTGCCAGCCAGAAGAGGGCAGGTCAGTTTTTACTTCCAGGAAAGGGCGTGGGTTTTTGTTTGGGGCCTTTGGGTGGGAGTGGCCGCTGGCTCCTGAAAAACCCCCGATACGCAGGATGGTTCCCAGATGAAAGTGGCACCAGTGCAGGGCGGCTGGTTTGATAGAGGGAAGTGGCTCCTGCAATCTGCCACCAAAGATGGGCAGGTCAGTTTTCTTTCCCGGAAAAGGGCCGTGTTGTGTTGGGCCTGGGCTGGAGTGCCGGCTGGCTCCTGAAAATTCCACATACGCAGGATGGTTCCCAGATGAAAAGGTGCAACAGTGCCCAGTCGGGCTGGTTGATAGAGGGAAAGTGGCTCCTGCAATCTGCCAGCCAGAAGCAGGCGGGATTTTTTTTCCAGGGAAAGGCCGTGTTTGTGTTGGGGGCCTGTGGCTGGAGTGGCCGGTGGCCTGAAAATCCCCGATACGCAGGATGGTTCCCAGATGAAAGGGGCAAACCCGTGCCAAATCGGGCTGGTTTGATAGAAAAAAAAAAAAGTGGCTTCCTGCAATTTTGCCAGCCAGAAGGGGCGGTAGTTTTCTTTCCAGGGAAAAGGCCGTGTTTGTGTGGGGGCCTGTGGCTGGAGTGGCCGGTGGCTCCTGAAAATCCAAAGATACGCAGGATGGTTCCCAAATGAAAGGGCACCAGTCCGAGTCGGGCTGGTTTGAATGAAGTGCTCCTGCAATCTGCCAGCCAGATGGGCAGTAGTTTTCTTTTCCGGGAAAGGGGCCGTTTTTGGGTTGGGGGCCCGGGGTGGGGAGTGGCCGCGGGTCCTGAAAATCCACGATACGCAGGGGGTTTTCCCAGATGAAAGGGGCAAAGTTCCAAACGGCTGGTTTAGAAAAATGGCTCCTGCCCCTTCCACCAGAAAAAGGGGGTTATTTTTTTTCCGGGGGAAAAAGGGCCCTGTTTGTTGGGGGCCTGGCTGGGGTGGCCGGGTGGCTCCTGAAAATCCCCGATACCAGGATGGTTTTCCCCATGAAAGGGGGCCCAGTCATCGGGTGGTTGATAGAGGAAGGGCTCCTGCAAACCCAGCCGAAGGGGCGGGATTTTTTTTCCAGGGGAAAAAGGGCCCGGGGTTTTTTTTTCGGGGGGTGTGGTGGGAGTGGCCGGGGTGGGTCCTGAAAATCCCAAAAAAAGCAAGGGGTGGTTTCCCCGATGAAAGGTGCACCCGTGCCCAGTCGGCTGGTTTGATAGGGGAAGGCTCCTGCAATCTGCACCAGAAGGGGGCGGGGGAGTTTTTTTCCAGGGAAAGGGCCGTTTTTGTTGGGGGGCCCGTGCTGGGGGTGCCGGTGGTCCCGAAATCCACATACCGGATGGGTTTCCCCAAGAAAAGGTGGCACCATGCCAAATCGGGCTTTTGATAGGGGAAGTGGGGTCCTGCAAACTGCCAGAAAGGGGCGGGGGGGTTTTTTTTCCAGGGAAAAGGGCCCTGTTTTTTGGGGGCCTGTGGTTGGATGGCCCGGGTGGCCCCGAAAATCCACAACGCAGGATGGTTCCCAAGAAAGGGGCACCAGTGGCCAGTCGGGGTGGTTGAAAGGCAAGTGGTCCTCAAACTCCCGCAGAAAAGGGGAGGCTTTTTTCTTCCAGGGGGAAAAAGGGCCTAGTTTTGGGGTTTGGGGGGCCCGTCTGGAGTGCCCCTGTCCTGAAAATCCCCAAAACGCAGGATGGTTTCCCAGAGAAAGGGGCACCTTTCCCGTGGGGGGTTTTAAGAGCAAGTGGTCCCGCAATTGCCCCCAGAAAAGGGGAGGTCAGTTTTACTCAGGGAAAGGGCCGTGTTTTTTTTGGGACCCGTGGCTGGGAGTGGCGGGGGTCCTGAAAATCCACATACCAGATGTTCCCCGAGAAAGGGGAAGGCCAAATGGGTGTTTGAAAAAAGTGGTCCTGCAATCTGCCGCCCAAAGGGGGCGGGGGTTTTTTTCCCGGGAAAAGGGCCCGGTTTTTTGTTGGGGGCCTTGGTTGGGGGGTGGCCGGGGGTCCTAAAATCCCCCCCCAACCAGGAGTTCCCAGATGAAAGGTGGCCCATGCCAAGTGGGCTGGTTTGATAAGGGGAAAGGGGTCCTCAATCTGCCAGCCAGAAGGGGCGGGGGGTTTTTTTCCAGGGAAAAAAAGGGCCCTGGGTTTTTTGGGGGCCCTTTGGGTGGGGGTGGGGGCCCCCGGCCCCCAAAATCCACGATACCAGGATGGTTCCCCGATGAAAGGGGGCACCAGTGCAGTTGATGGTTTTAAAGAAGGGTTTTCCTGCAATCGCCAGCCAAAATGGGAGGTCATTTTACTTCCGGGGGGAAGGGCCCTTTTTTTGGGGCGTGGGTGGGAGTGGCCCGGGTGGCCCTGAAAATCCACGTACAAGGGTGGTTGATGAAAGGGGGCACAGTGCCAGTCGGGCTGGTTTGATAAGGAAGTGCTCCTCAATCTGCCCGCCAGAAGCGGGGTATTTTTTTGCCGGAAAAAGGGGCCCGGGGGGGGTGTTGGGGGCCCGTGGGTGGGAGTGGCCGGCTGGCCCTAAAACACGATACGCAAATGGTTAAAAAAAGGTGCACCATGCCCAGTCGGCTGGTTGATAGGGGAGTGGCTCCCGCAATCCCCCCCAGAAGGGGCGGTAGTTTACATCCAGGGAAAAAGGGCCCTAGATTTGTTTGGGGACCGTGGCGGAGTGGCCGGCTGGCTCCTGAAAATCCACGAAAGCAGGATGGGTTCCCGATGAAAGGGGGAAAGTGCCAGTCGGGCTGTTTGATAGGGAATGGGTCCTGCATCTCCCCCAAGGGGGCCCTAGTTTTTTTCCCGGGGAAAGGGCCGTGGGTTTTTTTTGGGGGGCCCGGGGAGGGGGCCGGCTGGCCCTGAAAATCCAGTACGAGGGTGTTCCCGATGAAAGGGGCAAAGGGGGTTTGGGGTTTTGATAAAAAGTGGCTCCTGCATCTCCCCCCAGAAGGGGGCTTGTTTTTTCCAGGGAAAAAGGGGCCCTGTTTTTTTTTGGGGCCCGGGGTGGGGGTGGCCGGCGCTCCTGAAAACCACATACGCAGGGGGTTCCCCGAGAAAGGTGGCACCAGTGCCAGTGGGCTGGTTTGAAAGGGAAGTGGTTTCCCGCAATCTGCCAAACCCGAAGTGGGGAGGCCTTTTATCCCGGAAAAGGGCCCTATATTGTTTGGGGGCTGTGCGGGAGGCCGGCGGGCCCCGAAAACCACGAAGAGGATGGTTTAAAAAGGTGAAGTGCAC
>NW_026994615.1:0-6064 GCF_028769735.1 Zonotrichia leucophrys gambelii
GGATTTTCAGGAGCCAGCGCCACTCCCAGCAATAAGTCCCCAAATATAACTACGGCCCTTTTCCCTGGAAGTAAAACTGACCTGCCATCACTGGCTGCACATTGCAGCAGCCACTTGGTAATATCAAACCTGTCACTTGGACGGGTGACACCTTTCATCTGGAACCATCCGCGTATCGGATTTCGGAGCCAGCCGGCCACTCCAGCCGCAGGCCCCCAAACAGAAACCACGGCCTTTCTTGAAGTAAAACTGACCTGCCTCATCTGGCTGCGATTGCAGGAGCCACTTCCTCTATCAAACCAGCCCGACTTGGCACTGTGCCACCTCATCTGGAAACCATCCTGCTATCGGGTTTTCAGGAGCCAGCCGGCACTCCCAGCACAGGCCCCAAACAAACCACGGCCCTTTCCCTGGCAAGAAAACACACCGCCCCGCTTCTGGCGGCGATTCAGAGCCCTTCCCCATATCAAGCCCCGACTCGACACGGTGCCCTTTCCTGGGAACCATCCTGCGCATCGTGATTTCAGGAGCCACGACCACTCCCAGCCAAGGCCCCGAACACAACCACGGCCCTTTCCTGAAAAACACTACCCACCCGTTCTGGCGGAAATTGCAGAGCCACTTGACTCATCAAACCACCCATTGGCATGGTGCCACCTTTCATCTGGAACCATCCTGCTATCGTGGATTTTCAGGAGCCAGCCACTCCCAGCACGGCCCCCCTGAACACAAACCACGGCCCTTTTCCTGGCAAACAAAACTCACCCTCCCTCTACTGGCTGCCGATTGCAGGAGCCACTTCCCTCATAAACCAGCCCACTGCACTGGTGCCACTTTCATCTGGGAACCATCCTGCGTTCGTGGATTTTCAGGACCAGCGGCCACTCCCAGCCACAGGCCCCAAACAAATACTACGGCCCCTTTCCCTGGAATTAAAATCTGACCGCCCTCTTCTGGCTGGCAGATTGCAGGAGCCACTTGTACTATCAAACCAGCCTGACTTGGCACTGCTGCCACTTTCATCTGGAACCATCCTGCGTATCGTGGATTTTCAGGAGCCACCGGCCATCCCAGCCACGCCCCAAACAAACACGCCCATTCCTGGAATAAAACTACCCGCCCTCTTCGGCTGGCAGATTGCAGGACCACTTGGCCTCTCAAACATCCACTGGCACTGGTGCCACCTTTCATCGGGAACCATCCTGCGATCTGATTTTCAGACCGTCTGGCCACTCCAGACACAGCCCCCGAACACAAACCACGGCCATTGCCGGCACAACTCACCACCCCGCTTCGGTGGAGATTGCAGGAGCCCTGACTCCTCAAACCAGCCTGACCACACTGGCCACCTTTCATCTGGGAACCATCCTGCGTATTGTGGATTTTCAGGAGCCAGCCGGCCACTCCAGCCACAGTCCCCAAACAATACACGGCCCTTTCCCTGGAATACACCCGCCCACTCTGGCGGAATTCAGAGCACTTGTCTACAAACCAGCCTGACTTGGCACTGCGCCACTATTCACTGGGAACATCCTGCGTATCGTGGATTTTCAGGAGCCAGCGCCACTCCCAGCCACAGGCCCCAACACACTACGGCCCTTTCCCGAATAAAACTGACCCGCCCATCTTCTGGCTGCAGATTGCAGGAACCACTTGGCCTCTCAAACACCCACTTGGCACTGGTGCCACCTTTCATCTGGAACCATCCTGCGTATCGTGGATTTTAGAGCCACCGGCCACTCCCAGACACAGGCCCCAACAAAACCACGCCCTTTCCCTGGCAAAAAATACCGCCCACTCTGGCTGGCAGATTGCAGAGCCACTTCCTCTACAAACCACCCGACTGGCATGGTGCCACCTTTCATCTGGGACCATCCTGCGTATCGGATTTTCGGAGCCACGGCCACTCCCAGCCACAGGCCCCCAAACAACACGGCCCTTTTCCTGCAAACAAACTAACCACCCCGCTTCTGCTGGCAGATTGCAGGAGCCACTTGCTCTTCAAACCAGCCCACTTGGCCTGGTGCCACCTTTCTGGGACATCCAGCGTATTGGATTTAGGGCAGCGGCACTCCAGCCACAGCCCCAAAAAAACACGGCCTTTCCCTGGAATAAAACTGACCTCCTATTGGGACATTGCAGCAGCCACTTGTCTATCAAACCGTCCACTTGGCACTGGTGCACCTTTCATCTGGAACTCGCGTATCGGGATTTTCAGACCAGCCGGCCACTCCAGCCACAGCCCCCGAACAAAACCACGGCCCTTTTCCTGGAAGAAAATGACCGCCCGTCTCTGCTGGCAGATTAGGACCACTTGCTCTATCAATCAGCCGATGCACTGTGCCACTTTCATCTGGAACCATCTGCGTATCGTGGATTTTCAGGAGCCAGCCGGCCACTCCAGCCACAGGCCCCAAACCAAATCCGGCCCTTTTCCCTGGAATAAAACTGACCTGCCCTCATCTGGCTGGCAGATTGCAGGAGCACTTGCCTCTATCAACCAGCCCGATTGGCACTGGTGCCACCTTTCATCTGGGAACCATCCTGCGTATCGTGGATTTTCAGGAGCCAGCCGGCACTCCCAGCACAGCCCCAAAAAACTACGGCCCTTTCCTGGAAGTAAAACTGACCTGCCCATCATCTGGCTGGCAATTGCAGAGCCACTTGGTATATCAAACCTGCCCACTTGGACTGGTGCCACCTTTCATCTGGGAACCATCCTGCGTATCGTGGATTTTCAGGAGCCAGCCGGCCACTCCAGCCCAGGCCCCAAACAAAACCACGGCCCTTTTCCTGGAAGTAAAACTGACCGCCCGTTCTGGCTGGCAGATTGCAGGAGCCACTTGCCTCTATCAAACCAGCCGACTTGGCACTGGTGCCACCTTTCATCTGGGAACCATCCTGCGTATCGTGGATTTTCAGGAGCCAGCCGGCCACTCCCAGCACAGGCCCCAAACACAAACACGGCCCTTTTCCTGGCAAAAAAACTACCCGCCCGCTTCTGGCTGGCAGATTCAGGAGCCACTTCCCCTATCAAACCAGCCGACTCGCACTGGTGCCACCTTTCATCTGGGAACCATCCTGCGTACTGGATTTTCAGGAGCCAGCCGGCCACTCCCAGCCACAGGCCCCGAACACAAACCACGGCCCTTTTCCCTGGCAAAAAAAAAAGGAACCACCCCGCTTCTGGCTGGCAGATTGCAGGAGCCACTTGCTCTATCAAACCAGCCCAACTTGGCACTGGTGCCACCTTTCATCTGGGAACCATCCTGCGTATCGTGGATTTTCAGGAGCCAGCCGGCCACTCCCAGCCACAGGCCCCCGAACACAAACCACGGCCCTTTTCCCTGGCAAACAAAACTACCTGCCCGCTCTGGCTGGCAGATTGCAGGAGCCACTTCCTCTATCAAACCAGCCCGACTCGGCACTGGTGCCACCTTCATCTGGGAACCATCCTGCGTATCGTGGATTTTCAGGAGCCAGCCGGCCACTCCCAGCCACAGGCCCCCAACACAAACACGGCCCTTTTCCCTGGAAATAAAACTGACCTGCCCCCTCATCTGGCTGGCAGATTGCAGGAGCCACTTGCCTCTATCAAACCAGCCGACTGGCACTGGTGCCACCTTTCATCTGGGAACCATCCTGCGTATCGTGGATTTTCAGGAGCCAGCCGGCCACTCCCAGCCACAGGCCCCCAACACAAACCACGGCCCTTTTCCCTGGAATAAAACTACCTCGCCCTCTTCTGGCTGGCAGATTGCAGGAGCCACTTGCCTCATCAAACCAGCCGACTTGGCACTGGTGCCACCTTTCATCTGGGAACCATCCTGCGTATCGTGGATTTTCAGGAGCCAGCCGGCCACTCCCAGCCACAGGCCCCAACACAAACCACGGCCTTTTCCCTGGAAAAAAACTCACCCCCCGCTTCTGGCTGGCAGATTGCAGGAGCCACTTCCTATCAAACCAGCCCGACTCGGCACTGGTGCCACCTTTCATCTGGGAACCATCCTGCGTATCGTGGATTTTCAGGAGCCAGCCGGCCACTCCAGCCACAGGCCCCAAACAAAACCACGGCCCTTTCCCTGGAAAAAACTACCCGCCCTTCTGGCTGGCAGATTGCAGGAGCCACTTGACTATCAAACAGCCGACTTGGCACTGGTGCCACTTTCATCTGGGAACCATCCTGCGTATCGTGGATTTTCAGGAGCCAGCCGGCCACTCCCAGCCACAGGCCCCAAACAACTACGGCCCTTTTCCCTGGAATAAACTGACCTGCCCATCTTCTGGCTGGCAGATTGCAGGACCACTTGCTCTTCAAACACCCAACTTGGCACTGGTGCCACCTTTCATCTGGGAACCATCCTGCGTATCGTGGATTTCAGGAGCCAGCCGGCCACTCCCAGCACAGGCCCCAACACAAACCACGGCCTTTTCCCTGGCAAAAAAACTACCGCCCCACTCTGGCTGGCAGATTGCAGGAGCCACTTGCCTCTATCAAACCAGCCCGACTGGCACTGGTGCCACCTTTCATCTGGGAACCATCCTGCGTATCGTGGATTTTCAGGAGCCAGCCGGCCACTCCCAGCCACAGGCCCCAAACAAAACACGGCCCTTTTCCCTGGCAAAAAAACTTACCCCCCGCTTCTGGCTGGCAGATGCAGGAGCACTTGCTCTATCAAACCAGCCCGACTTGGCACTGGTGCCACCTTATCTGGGAACCATCCTGCGTATGTGGATTTCAGGGCCAGCGGCCACTCCAGCCACAGCCCCAAAAAACTACGGCCCTTTTCCCTGGAATAAAACTGACCTGCCCATCTCTGGCGGGCAATTGCAGAGCCACTTGGTATATCAAACCGCCACTTGGCACTGGTGCCACCTTTCATCTGGGAACCATCCTGCGTATCGTGGATTTTCAGGAGCCAGCGGCCACTCCCAGCCACACCCCCAACAAACCACGGCCCTTTCCCTGGAAAAATGACCTGCCCCATCTGGCTGGCAGATTGCAGGAGCCACTTGCCTCTATCAAACCAGCCGACTCGGCACTGGTGCCACCTTTCATCTGGGAACCATCCTGCGTATCGTGGATTTTCAGGAGCCAGCCGGCCACTCCCAGCCACAGGCCCCAACACAAACACGGCCCTTTTCCCTGGAATAAAACTGACCTGCCCGTCATCTGGCTGGCAGATTGCAGGAGCCACTTGCCTCTATCAAACCAGCCCGACTGGCACTGGTGCCACCTTTCATCTGGGAACCATCCTGCGTATCGTGGATTTTCAGGAGCCAGCCGGCCACTCCCAGCCACAGCCCCCAACACAAACTACGGCCCTTTTCCCTGGCAAAAAAACTACCCGCCCAGCTTCTGGCTGGCAGATTGCAGGAGCCACTTGCCTCATATCAAACCAGCCCGACTGGCACTGGTGCCACCTTTCATCTGGGAACCATCCTGCGTATCGTGGATTTTCAGGAGCCAGCCGGCCACTCCCAGCCACAGGCCCCCAAACACAAACCACGGCCCTTTTCCCTGGCAAGAAAACTCACCGCCCCGTCTCTGGCTGGCAGATTGCAGGAGCCACTTGCCTCTATCAAACCAGCCCGACTCGGCACTGGTGCCACCTTTCATCTGGGAACCATCCTGCGTATCGTGGATTTTCAGGAGCCAGCCGGCCACTCCCAGCCACAGGCCCCCAAACAAAACACGGCCCTTTTCCCTGGAATAAAACTGACCTGCCCCTCTTCTGGCTGGCAGATTGCAGGAGCCACTTGCCTCTATCAAACCAGCCTGACTTGGCACTGGTGCCACCTTTCATCTGGGAACCATCCTGCGTATCGTGGATTTTCAGGAGCCAGCGCCACTCCCAGCCACAGGCCCCAACACAAACCTACGGCCCTTTTCCCTGGCAAAAAACTACCCACCCGCTTCTGGCTGGCAGATTGCAGGAGCCACTTGGCTCTATCAAACCAGCCGACTTGGCACTGGTGCCACCTTTCATCTGGGAACCATCCTGCGTATCGTGGATTTTCAGGAGCCAGCCGGCCACTCCCAGCCACAGGCCCCCAACACAAA
>NW_026994616.1:0-6046 GCF_028769735.1 Zonotrichia leucophrys gambelii
CTCCAGCCACAGGCCCCGAACACAAACTAAAGGCTCTTTCCCTGGAACAAAACTCAACACCCAGTTCTGGGTGGCAGATGCAGAGCCACTTCCTCTATCAAACCAGCGACTTGCACTGGGCCACCTTTCATCTGGGAACCATCCGGCGTATCTGGATTTTCAGGACAGCCGGCCACTCCCAGCCACAGGTCCCCAAAAAATATACGGCCCTTTTTCCCCGGAAGTAAAACTGACATGCCCATCATCTGGCTGGCAGATTGCAGGAGCCACTTGCCTCCAAACCAGCCCGGTTGGCACTGTGCCACCTTTCAAACTGGGAACATCCGGGTGAACGTGATTTCAGGGGCAGCCCGGGCCCTCCAGCCACGGCCCCCCAACAAAACCCCGGCCTTTTCCCTGGAAAAAATCACCGCCCCTTCTGCCCGGCAGATGCAGGACCCTTCCCTCTCCAAACCCCACTGGACCATGGCCACCCTTTTATCTGGGAACTCCTGCCCTATGTGGTTTTTCAGGAGCCCGCGGCCACTCCCAGCCACGGCCCCAACACAAACCACGCCCTTTTCCTGGAATAAAACTACCCCCCCCTTACTGGCTGGCAGTTGCGGAGCCACTTCGCCTTTTATTTAACCAGCCCACCGGCACTGGTGCCACTTTCCTCTGGGAACCACCTCGTATTTGATTTTCAGGAGCAGCGACACTCCCGCCGGCCCCAAACCAAACACGCCCTTTTCCCTGGAAAACTACCTGCCCTCATCTGGCTGGCAGATTGCAGGACCACTTGCCTCTCAACCCCCAATGGCACTGGTGCCCTTTCATCTGGGAACCATCCTGCGATCGGGATTTCAGGAGGGAGCGGCATCCAGCCACAGGCCCCAAACAAACCACGGCCCTTTTCCTGCAAACAAATACCACCAACCCCCGATTCTGGCTGGCAATTGCAGGAGCACTTCCTCTATCAAACCAGCCCGACACTGTGCCCTTTCATCTGGGAACCTTCCCGCGTATGTGTTTCAGGAACGGCACCAGCACGGCCCAACAAACTACGCCCTTTCCCGGGAAAAATACCTCCACTTGGCTGGCAGATTGAGGGCACTTGCCTCTTCAACACCACTGGTGGGCACTTCATGGGAACCATCCGGTATCTGGATTTCAGGAGAGCCCATCCGCAAGGCCCCAAAAAAACAGGTTTTTCCCTGGAAAAATTACCCCCTCGGTGGCAGTTGGAGCACTTCCTCACAACAGCCCTGGCACGTGCCTTCACTGGAACCATCGCGTATCGTGGATTCAGGAGCACCGGCACTCCAGCCACAGGCCCAAACAAACACGGCCTTTTCCTGAAAAAAACCCCCTTTTGGCTGGCAGATTGCGGCCACTTCCTCTAACCACCCCCTCGGCATGTGCCACCCCCTTTTCTGGGAACATCGCGTATGTGGATTTTAGAGCCAGCCGGCATCCAGCCAGCCCAAAAAATACGGTCTTTCCCTGGAAAAACTAACCCCCTTGGCTGCAGATTTCAGGACCCTTCTCTTCAACACCGTTGGCATGGTGCCACCTTCATTGGAACCTCCGGTATCGTGATTTTCAGACAGCGGCCCCCCGCCACGCCCCAACAAAACTAGGCCCTTTCCCTGAAAAATACCCTCTCGCTGGCAGAGCAGACCCTCCCTAAACACCCCTGCAGGCCCCTTTCATCTGGAATCGCGTATTGGATTTTAGGACCACCGGCCACTCCAGCCACGGCCCAAACAAAATAGCCTTTCCCTGAGTAACTGACCTGCCTCATCTGGCTGGCAGATTGCGACCACTTGCCTCTCAACGCCGACTGGGATGGACCATTGGGGGGGGGGGGGCCCGGTTCCCCCACCCCCTACACCCCCCCCCCCCTCCCCCCCCCCCCCCCCACCAAAACCCAGTGGGGACACCCACCACAACCCAAAAAAAGGGGGGGGGAAAACAAAAAAAAAAAAGGGGAAAAAAAAATTTAAAAAGGAAGGGTTTTTGGGAATGGGTATGGGTTTTCAGGAGCCAGTGCACTCCCAGCCAAGGCCCAAACACAAATACAGGCCTTTTCCTGGAAGTAAAATGAATGCCCTCTCTGGCTGGCAGATTGCAGGACCACTTGCCTCTATCAAACCAGCAGACTTGGCACTGGTGCCACCTTTCATCTGGGAACCATCCGCGTATCGTGGTTTTCAGGAGCCAGCCGGCCACTCCCAGCCACAGGCCCAAACAAAACCACGGCCCTTTCCTGGAAAAACTACCTCCCACTTCTGGCTGGCAGATGCAGGAGCCACTGCCTCTATCAAACCACCCGCTGGCACTGGTGCCCCTTTCATCTGGAACCATCCTGGTATCGTGGATTTCAGGAGCCAGCCGCCACCCAGCCACAGGCCCCAAACACAAACTACGGCCCTTTTCCCTGGAAGAAACTACCGCCCATCATCTGGCTGGCAGATTGCAGAGCACTTGCTCTATCAAACAGCCCGACTGGCACTGGTGCACCTTTCATCTGGGAAATCCGCGTATCGTGGATTTTCAGGAGCAGCCGGCCACTCCCAGCACAGTCCCCAAACAAATACTAGGCCCTTTTCCCTGGAGTAAAACTGACCTGCCATCTCTGCTGGCAGATTGCAGGAGCCACTTGCCTCTATCAACAGCCCGACTTGGCACTGGTGCCACCTTTCATCTGGAACCATCTGCGTATCGTGGATTTTCAGGAGCCAGCCGGCACTCCAGCCACAGGCCCCCGAACAAAACCACGGCCTTTTCTGGCAAACAAAACTCACCCCCCCGCTTTGGCTGGCAGATTGCAGGAGCCACTTCCTCTTCAAACAGCCGACTCGGCACTGTGCCACCTTATCTGGAAACCATCTGCGTATCGTGGATTTTCAGAGCCAGCTCGGCCACTCCAGCCACAGGCCCCCAACACAAACACGCCTTTCCCTGGAAAAACTGACCTGCCCTCCTGGTGGCAGATTGCAGACCACTTCCTCTATCAAACCAGCCCAACTGCACTGTGCCACCTTTCATCTGGGAACCATCCTGCGTATTGTGGATTTTCAGGAGCAGCCGGCCATCCAGCAGAGGCCCCAAACACAAACACGGCCTTTTCCTGGAAAAACTGACCTGCCCCATCTGGCTGGCAGATTGCAGAGCCACTTCCCCTATCAAACCAGCCCGACTGGCACGGTGCCCCTTCATCTGGGAACCATCCGCGTATCGGATTTCAGAGCAGCCGCCACCCAGCACAGCCCAACAAAACTACGTCTTTTCCTGGAAAAACTACCCCCAAACGGCGGCAGATTGCAGGAGCCACTTCCTCTATCAACCGCCGCTCGCACTGGCACCTTTCTGGAACCCCTGCGTATCGTGGGTTTTCGGAGCCACGACCCCAGCCAAGCCCAAACAAACCAGCCTTTCCTGGAAAAACTAACCCCCTTTGGTGGCAGATTGCAGGAGCCACTTGCCTCTATCAAACCAGCCACTTGGCACTGGGGCCACCTTTCATCTGGGAACCATCCTGCGTATCGTGGATTTTCAGGAGCCAGCCGGCCACTCCCAGCCACAGGTCCCCAAACAAATACACGGCCCTTTCCCTGGAGAAAAATGACCTGCCCGTCATCTGGCTGGCAGATTGCAGGAGCCACTTGCCTCTATCTCAAAGCAGCCCGACTTTGGCACTGGTGCCCACCTTTCATCTGGAACCATCCTGCGTATCGTGGATTTTCAGAGCCAGCCGGCCACTCCCAGCCACAGGCCCCCAAACAAAAACACGGCCCTTTCCCCAAATAAAACTGACCTGCCCTCTTCTGCTGCAGATTGCAGAGCCTCTTGCCTCTATCAACCAGCCCGCACTCGGCACTGGCTGCCGACCTTTCATCTGGGAACCATCCTGCGTATCGTGGATTTTCAGGAGCCAGCCGGCCACTCCCAGCCACAGGCCCCAAACACAAACTACGGCCCTTTTCCCTGGAAGTAAAACTGACCTGCCCACTTCTGGCTGGCAGATTGCAGGAGCCACTTGCCTCTATCAAACAGCCCAACTTGGCACTGGTGCCACCTTTCATCTGGGAACCATCCTGCTAATCGTGGATTTTCAGGACCAGCCGGCCACTCCCAAACCACAGCCCCAAAAAAACCACGGCCCTTTTCCCTGGAAGTAAAACTGACCTGCCCTCATCTGGCTGGCAGATTGCAGGAAGCCACTTGCCTCTTCAAACCAGCCCCCCCTGGCACTGTGCCACCTTTCATCTGGGAACCATCCGCTATGTGGGTTTTTAGGAGCCAACCGGGGCCCCTCCAGCCACGGGCCCCCAAACAAACACCCCTTTTTCCCCGGAAAAACTACCGCCCCTCTGGTGGCAGATTTCAGAGCCCTTCCTCTATCAAACACCCCAAACTGAACTGGTGCCACCTTTCATCTGGAACCATCCGCTACGTGGGTTTTTTAGGGCCCCCCGGCCACTCCCCCCACAGGCCCCAAAAAAACAGGCCTTTTCCCCGAAAAAAACTACCCGCCCCCTCTGGGTGGCAGATTGCGGACCACTTCCCCTTCAAACCCGCCCAATTTTCATGGGGCCACCCTTTTTCTGGGGGGGCCCCTCGGTGGATTTTCCCGGGGGCCCCGCCCACCCCGCCAAGGGCCCCCCAAAACAAAACGGGTTTTCCCCGGGGAAAAAAACTCCCCCCCCCCCCTTCCTGGGAATTGCAGGACCCTTCCCCCATCAAAACCCCCGGGCCCCCGTCCCCTTTCACTGGGGGAAACCTCCTGCGTATCTGGATTTTTAGGGGCCCGCCGGCCACGTCCCCCAAGGCCCCAACACAAACACGGCCCTTTTCCCCCGGAAAAAAACCCCCCCCCGCTTCTGGGTGGGAGATTGCAGGAGCCCCTGCCTCTTAAACCACCCCTTGGCATTTTGCCACCTTTCATCGGGGAACCCCCGGGGATCGTGGATTTTCAGGGGGCCAGCCGGCCCACTCCCACCCAGGCCCCCAAAAAAAAACACGCCCCTTTTCCCGGAAGAAAAAGCCTGCCTCTCTGGCTGGAGATTGCAGGGGCCACTTGCCTCACAAACCCGCCCCATGGCACTGTGCCACCTTTCATCGGGGAACCATCCTGCGTATGGTGATTTTCAGAGCCAGCCGGCCCCTCCCAGCCCAGGCCCCCAACACAAACCACCCCTTTTCCCTGGCAAAAAAAACTAAACCCCCATTTTGGGCAGATTGCAGGGGCCACTTCCTTATCAAACCACCCACTGGCACGGTGCCCCCTTTCATTGGGGCCATCCTGCGTTTGTGGTTTTAGGACAGGGCCACCCCAGCCCACGGCCCCCCAAACAAAAAAGGCCCTTTTCCCCGGAAAAACTAACCCCCCTTTTGGCTGGAGTTGCAGGACCCTCCCCCATCAAACCGCCCAATGCACGGGCCACCCTTTTATCTGGGGAAACCCTCTTTTTTTTTTTTTTTTTTTTTTTTTTTTTTTTTTTTTTTTTTTTTTTTTTTTTTTTTCACGGGGGCCCCCCGGGATTTATTTCGAGAGCCGGCCACCCCAGCCCCAGGCCCCAAAACAAATACGGCCTTTTCCCCGGGGAAAAAAAAACTAAACCCCCTTCGGCGGCAGATTGCAGGAGCCACTTCCCCCTTTTCAACCCCGCCCGATGGCACTGGGCCAACCTTTTTCGGGAAAACCGCGTTCTGATTTTCAGGAGCAGCCCCCCACCCCGCCCCAAGCCCCAAAAAAAACACGGGTTTTTTCCCCGGAAAAAACTACCTCCCCTTTTGGGTGCAGATTGCAGGGGCCACTTCCCCCTATCAAAAACCCCCTGGCCTTTGGTGCCCTTTCTCTGGGAAACCTCCTGCGTATCGTGGGTTTTTGGACCAGCCGGGGGACTCCAGCCACAGGCCCCCCAAAAAAACACGGCTTTTTCCCTAAACAAAAATCAAACCCCCCCCCTTTTGGCTGGGAGTTGCAGGACCCCTTCCCCCTTTAACCAGCCCCACTGGCATGGTGCCCCTTTTTTCGGAACCACCGGGGTATCGGGATTTT
>NW_026994617.1:0-6045 GCF_028769735.1 Zonotrichia leucophrys gambelii
GGTTCCCAGAGAAAAGGGGCACCCGTCCTCGGGGTGGTTTATAGGGGAAGTGGCTCCTGCAATCTCCCGCCAGAAGCGGGGCGGTAGTTTTTTCCAGGAAAAAAGGGGGTGTTTGTGTTGGGGCTGTGGGTGGGAGTGGCCCGGGTGGCCCTGAAAATCCCCGATACGCAGGATGGTTCCCAGATGAAAGGTGGCACCAGTGCGAGTCGGGGGGGTTGATAAGGAAGTGGCTCCTGCAATCTGCCCGCCAGAAGGGCGGTAGTTTTCTTCCAGGAAAAAGGGGCCCGGGGTTTTTGTTCGGGGGGGGTGGCCGGGAGTGGCCGGGTGGCTCCTAAAATCCACAAAGGCAGGATGGTTTCCCCAAAGAAGGGGGGCCATGCGAGTCGGTGGTTTTATAGAGCAATGGCCCTGCAATCTCACCCGAAGCGGGGGGGGGGTTTTTTTCCCGGGAAAAGGGCCGTGGTTTGTTTGGGGGCCTGTGGCTGGAGTGGCCGCGGCCCTGAAAATCACGATACCAGGATGGTTTTCCGATGAAAGGTGGCCCTGCCAGGGCGGGGAAACAAGTGGCTCCCCCAATTGCCAGCCAATGAGGGCGGTATTTTATTCCAGGGAAAAGGGCCGTGAAATTTGTTTGGGGCCTGTCGGGAGTGGGGCCCGGGTGGCCCCGAAAAACCACGATACGCAGGATGGTTCCCAGAGAAAGGTGGCACCAGTGCCAAATCGGGCTGGTTTTATGAGGCAAATGGGTCCCGCAATCTGCCCCAGATGACCGAGGTCGTTTTACTTCCAGGGGAAAAGGGGCCCTGTTTGTGTTTGGGGCCCGGGAGTTGCCGGCTGGGTTTGAAAATCACGATATGCGGGTGGTTCCCCGATGAAAGTGGCACCAGTGCCAAGTCGGGTGGTTTGATATGGGGGGTGGTTCCCGCAATCTGCCAGCCAGAAGGGGGGGGGGTGAGTTTGTTTGCCAGGGAAAAGGCCCTGGGTTTTGTTGGGGCCCTTTCCCGGGGGTGGCCGGCGGGGTCCTGAAAAACCCCATAGGGATGGTCCAGAAGGTGGCACAGTGCAAATGGCTGGTTGAAGAGGAAGGGGGGGGGGGGGGTCCGGGAAACTGCAGCCGAAAACGGGGGGGGGAGTTTTTTTCAAAGGGGAAAAGGGCCCTGGGTTTTGTTGGGGGCCCGTGGGGGGTGGCCGGTGTCCTGAAAAACAAATTTTTAGATGGGTCCCAGAAAGTGACCGTGCAAATCGGGCTGGCTTGATAAAAAAGGAAATGGTCTGCAATCTGCCCCAGAAGGGGGGGTGTTTTTTTCCAAAGGGAAAAAAGGGCCCGGGGTTTTGTCGGGGGCTGTGGTGGAGTGGCGGTGGCTCCTGAAAATCCAAAGATACGCAGGATGGTTCCCCTTTAAAAGGGGGCACCCGTGCCAAATGGTGGTTTGAAACCCAAATGGGGGGCAAACTGCAGCCAGAAATGGGCAGGTCGGGTTTTAAATTCAAAGGGGAAAAGGGGGCCCGGTTTTTTTTCGGGGGCTTGGGGGGGTGGCGGTGGTCCGAAATCCACAAAAAGCAGTGGTCCCAAAAGGGGGGCCAGTGCATTTGGGGGTTTGTAGAGCAAGTTTGGGCCAATTTTGCAGCCCGAAAACCGGGGGGTAAATTTTGTTGCCCCGGGAAAGGGCCGTGTTTGTGTTCGGGGGCCCGTGCTGGGAGTGCGGCCCCGGGTCTGAAAAAACCCCGTACGCGGATGGTTCCCGATGGGGAAAAGGGGGCACCGTTCGGTGGGTGGTTTTTTTTTTTTTTTTTTTTTTTTTTTTTTTTTTTTTTTTTTTTTTTTTTTTTTTTGGGGGGGGGGGGGGGGGGGGGGGGGGGGGGGGGGGGGGGGGGGGGGGGGGGGGGGGGGGGGGGGGGGGGGGGGGGGGGGGGGGGGGGGGGGGGGGGGGGGGGGGGGGGGGGGGGGGGGGGGGGGGGGTTTTAGAGAGCCAAGTGGTTCCGCAATCTTTTCCCGCCCCCAAATGGGGGAGGTCAGGGTTTTTCTTCCGGGGAAAAAGGGGGCCCTACTTTGTGTTTTGGGGCGTGTGGCGGGGGGTGGCCGGCTTGGGTTTTGAAAAACCACGATACGCAGGATGGTTCCAGATGAAAGGTGGCACCAAATGCCGAAATGGGCTGGTTTGTTTGGGGGGAAAGGGGGTGCTGCAATCTGCCAGCCGAAGCGGGGCGGGGAGTTTTTTTTTCCAGGGAAAGGGGGCCCTGGTTTTGTTGGGGGGGCCGTGGCGGGAGTGGCCGGCTGGCTCCTGAAAACCCCAAAATTCGCAGGAGGTTCCCCCGATAAAAAGGGGGCAAGGGGGCCGAGTCAGGCTGGATTGATAAAGGGAAGTGGCCCCCGCAATCTCCCCGGCCCGGGGCGGGCAGGTCAGTTTTACTTCCGGGGAAAAAAAGGGTTGTTTGTGTTCGGGGGCCTGTGGGGGGAGTGGCCGTCTGGCCCCCGAAAACCCGATACGCCGGGGGGGTTTCCCCGAGAAAGGGGGCCCCATGCCAATTGGGCTGGTTTTTTTGGGGAGCCAAGTGGTTCCTGCAATCTCCCCCCCAGAGATGGGCAAAGGGCATTTTTAAATTTTTGGGGAAAAAGGGGGCCTTTGGGTTTTTTTTCGGGGGCCTGTGCCGGGGGGTGGCCGGCTGGCCCCTGAAAACCCCCGATACACAGGATGGTTCCCCGATAAAAGTGCACCGTGCCAATCGGGCAAGTGTGATATTACCAAGTGGCTGCTGCATGTTCCCCCCAGATGTTTGGGAAAGGGCAGTTTTATTCCCGGGGGAAAAGGGGGGCCGGGGGTTTTTGTTCGGGGGCCTGTGCCCGGGAGGGGCCCCGGGTGGCCCCTAAAAAATCCACGATACCTGGATGGCCCCCGACCAAGGGGGGCCCACCCCGTGGGCTGGCTTTATAAGGTAAAATGGCCCCCGCAAAATGCCCCCCAGAAGCGGGGGGTGAGTTTTCTTTGCCAGGGAAAAGGGCCGGGTTTGTTGTTGGGGGCCTGGGCTGGGAGTGGCCGGGGTGGCTCCTAAAAAACCACGATACGAGGATGGTTCCCAATGAAAGGGGGCACCATGCCAAGTGGGGCTGTTTGATTATCCAAAGGGGTCGTGCAATCTTTTTTCCCCCCAGGAAAAGGGGGTGGTCAGTTTTAATTCGGGGGAAAGGGGGGCCCTGGTTTTTTGGGGGGGCCTTTTTTTTCGGGGGGTGGCCGGCGGGGTCCTGAAAACCCCAAAAACCAGGTTTGGGGCCCCCTATAAAGGGGGGCACCAGTGTCGAGTCGGGTGGTTTGATATTTTAAGTGGCTCCGAATCTTGCACCAAAAACGGGGGGGGTTTAGTTTTTTTTTCCGGGGGAAAAAGGGGTGGTTTGTGTTCGGGCCTGGGGGGGGTTTGGGGGCTGGCTTCTGAAAATCACGATATGCAGGAAAGGGTTTCCCGATGAAAGTGGACCGGCCGAGTGGGCTGGTTTATATGGGGAAGTGGTTCCTGCAATCTGCCACCCCAAAAACGGGGCGGGTGAGTTTTGTTTGGGCCGGGAAAAAAGGGCCCTGGTTTGTGTTGGGGGCCTGTGGCTGGGAGGGGCCGGCTGGCCCCCGAAAATCCAGATACGCGGAGGGGTTCCCCCGATGAAAGGGGGCCCAGTGCGAGTGGGGGTGGTTTTATAGAGGCAAGTGGCTCCTGCAATCTGCCACCAGAAAATGGGGGGTTTAGTTTTTTTTTCCCCCGGGAAAAAGGCCCCTTTGGTTTTTTTTGGGGACCTGTGTCTGGGAGTGGCCGCCTGCTTAAAAACCCCGTCCCCCGGATGGGGTTTCCCCGATGAAAGGTGGCACCAGTCCCCAAATCGGGCTGGTTTGATAAGGGGAAAATGGCTCCGCAAACTGAAGCCAGATGACACGCAAAGGGAATTTTACTTCCAGGGGAAAAAGGGCCCTAGTTTTTGCTTGGGGGGGCCGTCTTTTTTGACCAAAAATTTGGGGGAAATTGGGCAACAATGGGAAGGGGTTTTGGGGGTTTTTTTTCTGACATGGTGTAGCCAGTGGGGGGTTTTGGGGGACCTCCGGGGGAAAACACAGGGGTTAAAAGCAGGGACTGCCCTGGATTTCCTTTTTTGGGGGTCGTCGGCCCCCGGGGTTCAGACCTCTCTCCCCCCCCCGTCCGCTGCTGCTGGGCGGGGGAGGGGCCAGCCCCGTGGTAGGCCCGGGCCTGGAAAAATGGGGTTGAGGGGGCTTCGGGGGGGTTCGAGGATGGAAGGGGGGAAAGGGGCCCGGAGTCACCCCCTCGGGCAGCCCCCCCCCCCCTCCCCCCCCCCCCCCAGGGGGCCCGCCAGCGAGAAGGGGGAGAAGACTGCCGGGCCCGAAAAGCGGCAGCGTGTGGGAGCGTGGGGGGCCGAGACGCAGAGACTGAAAATTTTTTTAAACCCTTTTTTAAATGATTAGAGCCTTGAAAAAAGCAAATTTCCTCCCCGGCTGAAAAAGGGAAGGGGGGTAAGAGAGAGATGTGGAATGATTGGGGGGGGAAAAGATGATTTGGAGGGGCCTTTTGGCTGGACCTTTCTTGTACCCCGGGGGACTCAGTTTTTTCCCGTGACCAGTAAATTTAGGGGGGGCAGTCCCCCAAAAACAGGGGGGGTTTATTTTGAGGCCCCCCGGCCCCAGGGGGTTGGAAAATATGGGGGGGACAGTTGTCCCAAAAAAAGAGATGTCCTTTTTGGAGTGAAAAAAAGGGATCCTAAAAAAACCACCCTAAAAGCAGTTGGCCATGTCTCGGGGGTGAGGCACGAGATGGAAGGAAAATGTCAAAAAGGGGCAAGGGGATTTTCCCGGGGGCGGCCCCCAAAATGACAAGGAGCACCCCAGGTTTTTTTTGTGTTTCCCAAAACGGAACAAAAGGACCCCCTTTTTCCCCTTCTGAACTGAATTTGGGGTTAAAATAAAGGTCTTTGCCGGGCGGGGGATTTGGGAAATTTTTGGAGAATGTTTTTTTTTGGGGGGCCCGGGTGGGAGGAGGAAAAGTGGTTTTTGTAAGGGGTTTTTTTTTTTTTTTTTTTCCTTTTTTTTTTTAGTCTTTCCCATTTTTCCCCGTAGTTTAAGTAATAAAATTTGGGCTTTATGTTTAAGTTAGAGCCTGTTTTGCTTATTCCTGGGGGCATCTCACAGCAGACACCGGGTGAGGCATTTTTCATGGGGGCAAAGGCTCTGTGCAGGCTCAAACCATGACCCGGGCCCGTGGCTGGAAAAAGGGCCCCCGGCTCCCAAAATCCCGATACCAAAGGTGGTTCCCCGGGTGAAAGGTGGGGCCCCCCGCCAGGGGGGCTCATTGATAGAGGAAGTGGCCCGGGAATTGCCAGCCGATGACACGAAAGGGCAGTTTTACCTTTTTTTTGGGAAAAGGGGGGCCCCCTTTTTGTTTGGGGGCCCCCGGGGGGGGAAATGGCCGGCTGGGTCCTGAAATTCCCCGTTTGAGGATGGTTCCCAGATGAAAGGGGGGACAGTGCCGAGTCGGGGTGGTTTGAGAGAGCCAAGTGGTTCCTGCCCAAATTTCCAGCCAGAAGATGGGCAGGTAGTTTTACTTTTCCGGGGAAAAAGGGGGCCCTTTTTTGTGTTTGGGGGGCCGTGGCTGGGGGTGGGCCCCTGGCTCCTGAAAAAAACAATACGAGGATGGTTTTTCCCCCCTAAAGGGGGGCACCCGTGTCGAGTCGGGTGGTTTGAAGAGTTTAAAAGGGGTCCCGCAATCTGCCCCCCCCGAAAACGGGGGGGGGGAGTTTTGTTTTTTAGGGAAAAGGGGGGTGGTTGGTGTTGGGGGCGTGTCTGGGAGGGCCGGTGGCTCCTGAAAAAACCCCCATACGCAGGAGGTTCCAAAAAAAAGGGGGCACCAGTGCGCGTCGGGTGGTTTGATATGGGGAAGTGGGTGCTGAAAAAAAAGCCAGCCAGAACGGGCCGGGGGGGTTTTCTTTTTTTAGGGGGGAAAGGGGGCCCCCGGGTTTTTGTTGGGGGGGGCCCCCTTTGGGTGGGAGGGCCGGCTGGG
>NW_026994618.1:0-6038 GCF_028769735.1 Zonotrichia leucophrys gambelii
TGCCGGAAGGGCCCTTGCCTCTTAAAACCACCCCTCGGCACGGGACCTTTTTATTGGGAACCTCCGCTATCGGGATTTTTTGGAGCCCGCCGGCCCCTCCCAGCCAAGGCCCCCGACAAAAAACACGGCCCTTTTTCCCCGGAAAAAACTACCCGCCCCTTTTGGCTGGAGATGCAGGACCCCCTTTTTATCAAACCGCCCGACTTGGCACTGGTGCCCCCCTTTCTCGGGAACCCTCCCGGTAGTGGGTTTTCAGACCAGGGGGACTCCCAGCCCCGGCCCCAAAAAAACCACGGGGCCTTTTCCCCGGGAAAACACCTCCCCCTTTTGGCTGGAGATTGCAGGAGCCACTTCCCCCATCAAACCACCCCTGGCATGTGCCCTTTTTCTGGAACCACCTGGTATCGTGGATTTTCAGGAGCCACCCGGCCCCCCCCGCCCAAAGGCCCCCGAAACAAACACGGCCCTTTTCCCTGGAAAAAAACTCACCCCCCGCTTCGGCTGGAGATTTCAGGAGCCACTTCCCAACAAAACCCGCCCGACTGGCACGGGGCCCCCCTTCATCGGGAACCATCCGGGTATCGTGGGTTTTCAGGGGCCGCCGGCCCCCCCAGCCCCAAACCCCAAACAAAAACAGGCCCTTTTTCCCCCCGGGAAAAAAATAGCCCCCTTTTGGTGGAGATTGGGACCCCTTTCTATCAAACCCCCCTCGGCACTGGTGCCCCTTTCTTTGGGAACCCCCTGGTATGTGGATTTTCAGGAGCCAGCCGGGCCCCTCCAGCCACAGCCCCAAACAAAACCGGCCCTTTTCCCTGGAAGTAAAAAAATGACCTGCCCATCATTTCCCGGGGAGATTGCAGGGGCCCCTTGGGTTTCAAACCCCCCATTGGCACTGGTGCCCCCTTTCATCTGGGAACCCTCCTGGTTTTTCGTGGATTTTTAGGGCCACCGGGCCACTCCCACCACAGGCCCAAAAAAAACCACGCCTTTTTTCCCCGGAAAAAAATACCCGCCCCCCTTCTGGCTGGCAGATTGCAGGAGCCACTTCCCCCTATCAAACCAGCCGACTCGGCCCGGTGCCACCTTTTATTGGGGGCCTCCTGCGTATCGTGGATTTTCGGGCCAGCCGGCCCCTCCCCGCCCGGCCCCCAAAAAAAACCACGGCCCTTTTCCCTGGCAAAAAAAACCACCCCCCCTTCTGCTGGCAGATTGCAGGACCACTTCCCTCATAAACCCCCCCGCTCGGCCTGTGCCCCCTTTCATCTGGGAACCATCCGCAACGGGGATTTTTTGGGCCAGCCGGCATCCCAGCCCCAAAGGCCCCAAACACAAACAGGCCCTTTTTCCCCAAAAAAAACTACCCCCACTTCTGCCCGGCAGATGCAGGGCACTTGCCTCTTTCAAACACCCCTTGGCACTGGTGCCCCCTTTCATCTGGGGAAACCCTCCTGCTATGTGGGTTTTCAGGAGCCCGCGGCCCTCCCCGCCACAGCCCCCAAAAACCAAACCACGGCCTTTTTCCCCGGAAGTAAAACGACCTGCCCACTCTGGCGGCAGATTTCAGGAGCCACTTTTTTTAAACCCCCCATTGGGACTGGCCCCTTTATCGGGGAAACCCTCCTGGGGTATCGTGGATTTTCAGGGGCCAGCCGGCCACTCCCAGCCACAGGGGGCCCCCAAAAAAAACCACGCCCTTTTCCCTGGAAAAAAAATACCCCCCCCTTTTGGCTGGAGATTGCAGGAGCCATTCCCCCTTTTTAACCAGCCCGACTCGGCACTGGTCCACCTTTTTATCTGGGGAACCATCCTGCTATGTGATTTTCAGGAGCCAGCCGGGCCCCTACCCCGGCCCCCCAAAAAAACGGCCCTTTTCCTGGAAAAAACTACCCCCCCCTTCGGCTGGCAGATTGCAGGACCCTTCCCTTCAACCCCCCGATGGGACTGGGGCCACCTTTTCGGGAACCTCCGCGAAACGGGATTTTTAGGAGCCCGCCGGCACTCCCAGCCCCAAAGGCCCCCCAAAAACAAACCAGGCCTTTTCCCCCGGAAAAAAACTTCCCCTCTTCTGGAGTTGAAGCCACTTTCTATCAAACCGCCCCCTTTGGACGGGGCCCCTTTATCGGGGAACCCTCCGGTATCGTGATTTTCAGGAGCCCCGGCCATTCCCCGCCCCAGGGGGGGGCCCCCCCCAACAAAACTACGGCCTTTTCCCGGAAAAAAAACTAAAACCCGCTCTGGCTGGCAGATTGCAGAGCCACTTCCTCTATCAAACCCCCGAATGGCCTGGGGGCCACCTTTTATTGGGGAAACCCTCCGCGTATTGGATTTTCGAGCCAGCCGGGCCCCTCCCAGCCAAGGCCCCAAAAAAACCGGCCCCTTTCCCCCGGAAAAAAACGATGCCCTCCTGGTGGAATTGCGAGCCCTTTTTTATCAAACCACCCCCTGGCACGGGCCCCTTCTCTGGGAACCATCCTGGTACGTGGTTTTTAGGACCAGCCGGCCACTCCCAGCCACAGGCCCCCAACACAAAACGGGCCCCTTTCCCCGGAAAAAAACTACCCCCCTTCTGGCTGGGAGATTGCGGAGCCCCTTTTTATCAAACCAGCCCGACGGGACTGGGGCCACTTTTTTTTCGGGAACCACCTGCGTATCGTGGATTTTCAGGAGCCCGCCGAAATCCCCCCAAGGCCCCAAACAAAACACGGGTTTTTCCCCCAAAAAAAACCCCCCCCTTTGGGGGAGATGCGGACCCCTTTCCTTAAAAAACCCCCTGGCCTGGGGCCCCTTTTTATCTGGGAACCATCCCGCGATCGTGGGTTTTTAGGGGCCAGCCGGCCACCCCACCACAGGCCCCAAACAAATTACGGCCTTTTTTCCCTGGAAAAAAACTAACCCCCCTTTTGGGGGATTGCGGGCCACTTTTCCCCACAAAAAAACCCCCCACTTGGCACTGGGCCCCCTTTCATCTGGGAACCCTCTGGTATCGTGGGTTTTAGGACCAGCCGCCACTCCAACCCGGCCCCCCAAAAAAAAAAAGGCCCTTTTTCCTGGAAAAAAAACCCCCCCCTTTTGGCTGGAGATTGCAGGGGCACTTTTTATCAAACCCGCCCGACGGCATTTTCCCTTTTATCGGGAACCCTCCGCATCGTGGATTTCGGACACCGCCACCCCAGCCACAGGCCCCCAAAAACCCAAAAAACGGGCCCTTTTTTCCCGGAAAAAAATCCCCTTTCCCCCTTTTGGTGGAATTTTCGGAGCCATTTTATCAAACCCCCACTTGGCACGGGCCCCTTTTATCGGGAAACCCTCCGGTATGTGATTTTTTAGGGGCCAGCCGCCCTCCCAGCCACGGCCCCAAAAAAAAATACCCTTTTTCCCCGGAAAAAAAAACCCCCCCTCGGGTGGCGAGCAGGGCCACTTGCCCCTTCAAACACCATTGGGACGGGGCCCCCTTTCATCGGGAACCATCCGCGTATCGGGATTTTCAGGAGCCCGCCGGCCCCTCCAACCACAGGCCCCCCAAAACAAAAAAGGCCCCCTTTTCCCCGGAAACAAAAAATACCCCCCCTCTGGCAGATTGCAGAGCCATTCCCCCTTTTAAACCCCCCGGCTTGGCACTGGTGCCCCTTTCATCTGGAAACCCTCCGCGTATCGGGATTTTCAGGGGCAGCCGGCCACTCCACCACGGCCCCCCACAAACCCAGGCCCCTTTTCCCCGGAAAAAAAACCCCCGCCCCCTTCTGGCTGGCAGATTGCAGACCCCTTCCCCCTATAAAAAAAGCCCCCTCGGCCGGTGCCCCTTTTATTGGGACCATCCTGCGTAGTGGGTTTTTAGGAGCCGCCGGCACTCCAGCAGGGGCCCCCAAAAAAAAAAACGGCCCTTTTCCTGGAAAAAAACTACCTGCCCCTTTTGGTGGCAGATTGCAGGGGCCCCTTTTATAAACAGCCCCATTGGCACTGGTGCCATTCATCGGGGGCCTCCGCGATGGGATTTTTAGGAGCCACCGGCACTCCCCGCCACGGGGCCCCAAACACAAACCACGGCCCCTTTCCCCTAAAAAAACTACCGCCCCTTTGGGGCAGTTGCAGGGCCACTTCCTTTCAAACCCCCCCACTGGCCTGGGGCCACCTTTCATCTGGGAACCATCCGCGTATGTGGATTTTCAGGAGCCAGGGCCACTCCCAGCCCCAGGCCCCCAAACAAAACAGGGCCCCTTTTCCCCGGAATAAAACTCCGCCCTCTTCGCTGCAGATTCAGGGGCCACTTGCCTCTCAAACCGCCCAATGGCACTGGTGCCACCTTTTATCTGGGAACCATCCTGCGTTTCGTGGATTTTCAGGCCCGCCGCCACTCCACCAAGGGCCCCAACACAAACCCGGCCCTTTCCTGGAAAAAAACACCCCCCCCTTCTGGCGGAGATTCAACCATTCCCCCTATCAAACCAGAATCGGGACTGGTGCCACCTTTCCCGGGAACCTCTGCTCTGGATTTTGGGGCCCGCCGGGCCCCCCACCAAGGCCCCCAAACAAAAAACCCCGGCCCCTTTCCCCGGAAAAAAATAACCCCCCCTTTTGGTGGGATTGCAGGGGGCCATTTCCCCCTTATCAAACCAGCCGCTTGGGCCCTTTCCCCTTTCTGGAACCTCCCGCTATGTGGATTTTCAGGGGCCACCCGGGCCCCTCCCCAAGGCCCCAAAAAAACACGGTTTCCCGGAAAAAAACTGATGCCATCTCTGGTGGAATGCCAACCACTTGTTATAAACCCGCCCCCCTTGGCACTTGCCCCTTTTATCTGGGAACCATCCTGCGTATCGTGGATTTTAGGAGCCAGCCCCCACTCCCCCCCAGGCCCCCAAAAAAACTAAGGGCCCTTTTCCTGGAAAAAAAATACCCCCCTTCGGCTGGAGATTGAGGAGCCCCTTGTTATCAAACCCCCACTTGGCAGGTCCACCTTTCATCGGGGAAACCCTCCTGCGTATCGGGATTTTCAGGAGCCAGCCGGGCCCCTCCAAGCCAGGCCCCCCAAACAAACCACGGCCCTTTTTTTCCCCGGGAAAAAAATACCCCCCCCTTTGGTGGCGATTTCAGGGGCCCTTCCTATCAAACCGCCCCATGGCACTGGTGCCCCCCTTTACGGGGGAAACCCTCCGCTATGGGATTTTCAGGAGCCAGCCGGCCCCTCCAGCCCCCAAAGGCCCCCCAAAAAAAACACGGCCTTTTCCCCGGAAAAAAATCCCCTCACCCCCGGTGGAGATTGCAGGACCATTCCCCCCACAAACCCCCCTGGCACTGTGCCCCTTTCATCTGGGGAAACCCTCCTGCTATCGTATTTTCGGGCCAGCCGGCCACCCAGCCACAGGGCCCCCCACCCAAAACCACGGCCCTTTTCCCCTGGAAACAAAACTCAACCCCCGTTCTGGCTGGCAGATTCAGGAGCCCTTCCCTTTTCAAACCAGCCCCACCGGCACTGGTGCCACCTTTTATCGGGAACCATCCGGGGTATGTGGGTTTTCAGGCCCCCGGACCCCAGCCAGGCCCCAAACAAAATAGGGCCCTTTTCCCTGGGGTAAAACTGATGCCCTCATTGGCTGGCGATTGCAGAGCCACTTGCCATCAAACCACCCGGCTGGCCTTTGCCCCTTTCATCTGGGAAAACCATCCGCGTATCGGGATTTTCAGGAGCCACCGGCCACTCCCAGCCACGGCCCCAAACAAAAACGCCCCTTTTCCGGAAAAAAACTACCCCCGCTTCTGGCGGCAGATTCAGGGGGCCCCTTCCCTATCAAACCCGCCCCACTGGGACTGGGCCACCTTTCAAGGGGGAAACCCTCCCGCGTACGTGGGGTTTTTTAGGAGCCCGACCACTCCGCCGGGCCCCAAACACAAACCAGGCCCTTTCCCTGGAAACAAAACTCACCCCCCCTTCTGGGTGGCAGATTGCGGGCCCTTCCCCAAAAACCACCCGGCCGGCCTGGTGCCCCTTTATCTGGAACCCTCCTGCTATTGGATTTTTGGAGCAGCCGGCCACTCCGCCACAG
>NW_026994619.1:0-6028 GCF_028769735.1 Zonotrichia leucophrys gambelii
CTTCACCTTTTTTGCTGGAGCCCTGATTGCTGCTGGCCAATGTTGTGTGAGGAGATGGACCTTGACCTGCAGGACACCTGGGAGTAAGCCCTGATCTCAATAAGTGCAGGGGAACAGTGAGGGCAGGGGCTAGTCCTGGTGCATGGACTTGGACAAAGAATCACCTCCTAAAGGAGAAGAGCTGCCTGGGTGAAGGGATGGGTATTGCAGGAGGCGAAACAAGACATTCTGCTGCACCTGGCGAGAACAGAGACTCCAGAGATGCAGAAAGGTTGTTTGAGGCTTAGTGCAGACTGAGGGGAGCTGCTCTGTCCCTCTCTCCTGTTCCAGCTTCCCTGGACTTGCACCTTTCTGAAATCCACTTCTATGTTACCCTGGGCAGCCAGGAGACACAGCTGAGAGCAGAGGAATCCCTGGCACACAAAGGGGCTCCTGCCTTTCCCAGAGTCAGGAGAGTGGGCTCACTGCCAGCCTCCCAGCCTGCCCTGCCCAGAGCTCCCCGGGCACAGGGAGCTGGGACACCCCATTGCTGTGCTCAGCCTGCACAGGAGGAGCCCAAGTGAAACAGATAAAACCTCTTGTTCGTTACACGAAAAACCTTAATAATAGAAGATGTGATTAAGTGCTTGTTTAACTTGTCTAGCTTGCTACACAAAAACCTCAAGAATAGAGGATGTGGTTAAGTGCCTGTTTAATTTATCTAGCTTGCACAACTTTTTTTTAGCTTGCATAATCGCGTGGTAATCATAAGATCTTAAGCAAGTTTTACAGGAGAAAAGGCGAAGCTCTTCTACCAAATATGGAATTAGGTCAAAAGACACAGCCGAAGAAGACTACCAAGATCTTCATCATCGACCACCAGGAGGCAAGAGAAGACCCCCTAGCAACGATCAATGCAGGCGCAGAGTACTTCAAAATGACATAGCAGTCCGGAAGCACCAAGGACATAAAAAGGGGGTCGTTGGGGATGAGGGTGCGGCAGTTGGTGGAGCGGAGACTCCCCTGCCGTCCAGCGCTGAAACTTTTGCTTATGCTGTATGCCTTGAATTAATAAATTCAAATTGGAAATTTCACTCCTCTTGAGTCTATTTATAACACCAAGGGCTGGGCCTGGCCCTGCAGCTGGAACTGCCATTGCAGAGAGCCCCTCAGCAATGCCAGCAGCACCTGGGCAAGGCAAGGAGAGAGAGAGAGCCAGGCCTGAGGAAAAGCCTTTCCCTGCCCTGCCCTGCCCAGCCCCTGCCAGGCAGCAGCAGGGCAGGACAGCGGCCCTCAGGCCCTGGTCAGCAGGGAATGGGCACATGGCCACAGAGATGCCCTTCACCTCTGGGGCTGCTCGGCCTGCCCAGGAGGGACTGAGGGCCCCGAGCCCCCGGGCTGAGGGCTGTGCTGGCTGCGAGAGAACACAAGAGCTGTGCTGCTCACGACAGTGTGTGCCCTGCAGGGCAGGCCCGGCAGGTGCCACATCTGCCCTGCAGCAGGGCTTCCCTCAGCACTGCCTCCCTCCCTCCCTGCCCACGGCTCTGCTGCTGGAGCTGTCCCAGCCCCAGCTGCTCCTGTGGCCCCGGGCTCCTTCCCTGCCAGAGCTGCCAGAGCCCAGCCCAGCCCCCAGGCGAGCCCTGCCCTGCAGCTGCTGGGCCCTGCAGGGATTAAAGAACAGCTCCCCCAGCCTGGGCACCATGGAAAGGTGATGCTGCATGGATCTGGAGGCTGGGCAGGTGCAGGCACTTGCTGAGGTGCCCAGGAATCCTCAGGGTGATGGTTTAAGAGTCCCAGCCACTGCTCTGCCTTGCACAGCTGAGTTTCCATTGACACCAAGTTGAGCCAGGGAAAAGTGGGAGCACAGACTCAGGAAATCTGAGACCCAAACAGGAAACTCCTGCCCTGAATGAGCTCATGGCAAGTCCTCTCAGAAATGCGCTGGCCATGATCTGGAGCTCTGAGCAGCCCTAGCTGCCACCCCAGCTTCAGCCCCTGCAGCCATCCCTGGCAGCAGGAGCCATCCTGCCCTGTTCCTCTGATGGTGCCCAGGGCAGCCCCACTCTGCAGCGCATCCTCCTCCTCCTCCTTTGCCACAGAGAACTCACCATGTAGAGGGCTGTGAAGATCTTTTCCCCAAGTGAAGTCTCAGCTCCATGTCTTCCCAATCCTGATTGCCTTCAGCCTGCCTCTGCCTGGCTCCTGTCCCCTCAGTGCCTGCAGGCAGAGCCCTCAGCCCTGCTGGGCTGGGAGAGGAGCTGGTCCTGGGAAGAGCTGTTCCTTTAAAGCTCAGTAGCACAGGCAGAGCACAAAGACTTTAATGAGCCTCTAGGGGCTTTGGTGTTGTTTATATCAAACTCAGTCCCTCAGAGAGTGTTTCAAAAAACTTCTCAAGAACTGAAAATTAAATTTAAACTCCAAAGTTTCTTGAAGTTTTAACGGGTCCCATTGAGGGACACAACTGGGAAAAGTGTCCCCAGATTCCAGTTAGAGCAGAATACTGGAGGCAGTGTTGACAGCTAGGGACAAAGAAGGCAAAGGTGTCTCTGGTGCTGAGCAAAGCTGGATGTGTTTCAGGAATGCCAAGGGCCAAGGCCTGAGCCCCAGCCCCTGGCCAGGCAGATCCTGTCCCTCCCTCCTTGCTCAGGGCTCTTCCCAGGATGGGCACTGGCATGTGGGGATGGGCAATGCCAAGGGCAGGAGCATGGGGCGGCCCCTGCCAGGCTGCTGAGCTGGGACAAGGAGGCAATGAGGCCCCAGGCCTGCAAGGGTCACTTGTCTCCTGCTCCTGCCTCAGGCCCAGGCCCAGCAGCCGTGGCCAAAGTGCTGACCAAGTTGGCTCTGGCAGGGCTGTCTTGCAGCTGCTGCCCATCCCTGTGCCCTGTGCAGCCCAGGCTGTCCCACGGTGTCCCTGCCCTGCGCCTCTGTCCCTGCAGGCACTGGGAACAGGTCCCCCTGTAGCTTTTGGACACATGCCTTGGCATATTGGAATCTTGTCCACATGGATGGCTACAGAGCACCAAAGCATAAATTCTCATCCCTTTTTTCTGAAAATATAGGATCATAAGTCCCTATACTATCCTTTGGTGGTTTTCATTATAATGAAACTGACCTTTCTGAACAGAAGAGTGTCCTTCTTTGTGTGTAATATCTAATACAAAGGTAAAAATAATTAGGAATCATTTTAGGCATTGGCATTCATGACCATAGCACTCCAGGAGGGGACCAAGTTACAATCCATGTGTTTTTCATGGATTATACATATTATGTATTATACAACTGTTGTTCCGGAAGCTTGAAACACAACTGAAGAGGACAACTGGGAAATGACTTTGTCCTGCAGCCTTCTGGTGCTTCTTTTTTAAGAAATTAATGCGTGAAATTATAACTAACATGATGTCATTTGTATTTTTAGAGGAAAAATGGGTCATTAAGAGTAACTAAGGCCTATCCATAAGACATTCTATAAATCTTTAGATTACTGAGCACCAAAGGATAAGTTATCATGGTATACCATGATAAAGGGTACCTTTATCAACACCATATGGATCACCCCTTATCTGGCCTTTGGACACTCAACTTTTCAGGTACCTCATACAGACATGTTCATACAAACAGACAAGTGTGCAAAAAGGTTTTTCATCTGACTCCACCAGATCCCACTGGCTCTGCAGAGCAGTCAGAAATTACACATTGAGTCAAATGAGGAAACAGGGTACTGTGGAACAGTACAGGGACCAGGTGCAAGGTAGGGCCTTACAAGCACACTGATCAGCATTTGTTAGCCTCTGTCAGTATGTCTGACCCCACTTACTGTATTATTCCTATGTCTACTTCTCTCCAAACCACCTTGACCCCTCCCTTTTCCTTCTTTGGTTCTTCCCCTAACATTCCATAATTAAGTCTAGTGAAATTCAAAAATGCTGCTTCCTTGCACCCCAATATTAACCCTGTACCACTAGGCAGTAATACCAGCCATTCTGCAAAGCTATCTGGAGACCCACTCTGCTGACTCATGGTGATAAGTTTTCATCCCAGACCATGAGGCTGAGGCGCTCCTGGAACATCTGGGAATGTTTTTTATTTATTTATTTATTTATAAATGTATTTTTTAATTTAATATATTTTATTTATTTATTTAACATCTTTTACCATGGTCCACATGTTCCATATGGTATACCATGTCCCCTGCTACAGAAGACTCCAGTATCACTGCTCTTACTTTCAAAATGAAAACAATACTGAATAAACTTCTGCCCATCAGTGTAACCAAACTACTGAGAGAGGTCTTATGTGAATCTCTTCTGGTCACCTTATGTTACAGTGATTGACAGGGGTGTTGGCCAACTAAATATCCCCAAGGATGCAGCCATCTTTTGGCAATGTGGAACAGGTCTTGGACCACATAAGCCATGTTGTAAAACTCATCCCCCGGCTGCCCCACCTGGCTGGCCCCTTCCTTTGCTGACAGCTCTGCCTCCTGCCTGCCTATGTCTGCCCCCACAAAGCCTTGGACTGACCCAGAGTCCTTCTAGTGTTGGACAAGAGCCCTGCCCTGGGAGGGAAATTTCTTTCTCCTGCTGTCCAGTCTGGACCTCCCCAGCTGCCATTTTTATTAATTTTTTCTATCTTTTTTCTATTATGTCAAAAGGATCCACCATCTCTGAAACCACCCTCTCAGAGCTCTTCTCTGCTGTCCTCACTCCCCACCCCACTGAGCACAGAGCTCCTCTGTACCTGTACAGTGCTCATGTGCTTGAGGCCATGGGTGCCTGGACAAGAAGGACGGTTCTTTTCTAGGGGAAGGAAACCACAGAGCCCCAGGGTTTTGAAGGCAGTTCAGAGGGAGTCACCAGAGGCCAAGACAAGCCAGACCTCTCTGTCCTTGCAGCTTTTGTCTGAAAGCAACCCTTGGATATTTGGGGAGTTTTGGAGGTGGAATTCCATTTCAGCCATGAGTGCCTGCACCGGGATGACAGTTCTCCACAGGAAGGAAAGAGCAGAGCCCCAGTGTTTCAAAGGCTGATTAGAGGCAGCCTCAAGGAGGCTAAGGCCAGCCAGACCCATTTCCCTTGGAAATATTTGTCTGGGAGCAATCCTTGGGTAGACAGAGTTTGGGAGGCCAAATCCCAGTTTTGTCAATGGGCATCCGGGCAAAAGGAGGACAATTCTTTTCCATTGGAAGGGAAGTACAGAGCCCCAGTGTTTCAAAGGCAGATGAGAGCTGGCCCTCAGGAAGCCAAGGGAACCTAGACAGTCCTGGCATCTTTTGTCTGGGAGCTGTCCTTGGATATAAAGAATTTTGGAGGCGGATTCCCAATTTTGGCTATGGACATCTGGACTCGAAAGATGTTTTTTGCATGGAAAGAAGAGCTTGGCTGCTCAATGTTTTGAAGGCAGATGAGAGGTGGCCCCCAAGATGTCAAGGCCATCCAGAGCTCTCTGTTCTGGCAGGTTTCATATGGGGCAATCTTTGGATATTATCAAATATGGAGGTAGAATCCCAATTTCAGTCATGAACCTCGGGAGGAGGAGAGTTCTTTCCCACAGGAAGGAAAGCACAGAACTCCAGGGCTAGATGAGAAGCAACTCTCAACATTCCAAGGTCAGCTGGACCAGTCAGGCCAAACCAACCAGAACTTTTCCATGTTCTTGGATCCCTGGGGCCCTGCAGCATCACAATTGCCCCTCGGAGGCCCCATAGTATCAAAAGAGTTCTTTGTTTCCATAAGGCCCAGCAATACCACAACGGTCACCTTGGCTCTGCAGTGGCACCATGGCCCCTTGCTTCCAGGAGGCCTTGCAGTGTCAAAAAACAGTTTATTTCCTTCCATGGAATAGCACAATGGTTCCTTGGTTCTATTTGGCTCCCCAGGATCACAATGGACCCTTGGTTCCTCAGGGCATGACTGTGGCACACAGGCCCCTTGGCGCCATGGGGACTCAGAGTGCCAGAATGGTCTCATTGCTTCCATGAGGCCCTGCAGTGTCATAAAGAGCTCCTTGGTTCCACAAGGCCCTGCAGAGCCCATACACTCAACAAGGCCTC
>NW_026994620.1:0-6024 GCF_028769735.1 Zonotrichia leucophrys gambelii
TTTTTGATAACCAATGGCTTGCAATCTGCCACCCAAGAGGGGAGGTCGTTTTTTCTTCCCGGGGAAAAGCGTGTATTTTTTTTTGGGGACCGGGCGGGGGTGGCCGGCTGGTCCTGAAAAACCACGATAGCGGGTGGGTTCCCGATGAAAGGTGGCACCAGTCATCGGCTGGTTGAAGAGCAAATGGTCCCGCAATCGCCACCCGAAGGGGGGGGTAGTTTTTTTCCGGGAAAAAAACCGAGTTTGTGTTTGGGGCCTTTGGGTGGGAGTGGGCCCTGGTCCTGAAAATCCCATACCAGGATGGTTCCCAGATAAAGGGGCACCTGCCAGTCGGGTGGTTTTATAAACAAATGGCTCCTGCAATTGCCGCCAAAGGGGCGGTAGTTTCTTCCCGGGGAAAAGGGCGTGTTTTTTTGGGCTTTTGGCTGGGGGTGGCCCTGGTCCTGAAAAAACCCATACTGAGGTTTTCCCGAAAGGGGGCACCATCCAATGGGGGGTTGAAACAAGTGGCTTGCAATCTCCAGCCAGAAAGGGGGGTGTTTTTTTTTCCAGGGAAAAGGGCCCTGGGTTTGTTTTTGGGGCCTGTGGCTGGGAGGGCCGCTGGGTCCCGAAAATCCCCGATACCCGGATGGGGTTCCCCGTGAAAGGGGGCCCAGTGCCATCGGGTGGTTGATTAGGCAGTGGCTCCTGCAATCTGCCCGCCCGATAGGGCAGGTCTTTTTTTTTCCCCGGGGGAAAAGGGGCCTAGTATTTTTTTTGGGACCTGTGCTGGAGTGGCCCGGGTGGGTCCTGAAAATCCCCATACGCAGATGGTCCCAGAAAGGGGGCACCCCGTGCCAATGGGCTGGTTGTAGAGGCAATGGCTCCGCAATCTGCCAGCCAGATACGGCAGGGCGTTTTCTTCCCGGGAAAAGGCCGTGGTTTTTTTGGGGGCCTTGGGGGATGGCCGCTGCCCCGAAATCACGATCGAGGGGGGTTCCCGATGAAAAGGGCCCAGTGCCAAAAGGGCTGGGTTTTTTTTAAGGCCAATGTTCCTGCAATCTGCAGCCAGAAGTGGGGGGGTATTTTTTCCGGGAAGGGCCGTGTTTGTGTTTGGGGGCCCGTGGCTGGGGGTGGCCGGGTGGTCCTGGAAAAAACCACAAAACCCAGGTGGGTTCCCCCAAAGAAAGGGGCACCGGCGAGCGGGCTGGTTGATAGAGCAATGGTCCTGCAATTTTCCCCGCCAGAGGGGGGGGGGTTAGTTTGTTTTCCAGGGAAAGGGTGTGGTTGTTTTCGGGCCTGGGGCTGGGGGTGGCCGCTGGGCTCCCGAAAATCCCCGATACCCGGGTGGGTTCCCGATGAAAGGTGGCCCAGTGCCCAAATGGGGTGGTTTTATTTAGGCAAGTGGCTCCGCAATCTGCCGCCAAAAGAGGGGGGGTCAGTTTTAATTCCAGGGGGAAAAGGGGCCGTTTTGTGTTAGGGCCTGTGGGTGGGGGTGGCCGGCTGGGTTGAAAATCCACGATACGCAGGGTGGTTTTCCCCGATGAAAGGGGGCACATCCGGTGGGTTTAAAATAACAAGTCGTGCAATTGCCCGCCAAGAGGGGTCATTTTACTTCCCGGGAAAAGGCCGTAATTGTTTTTGGGGGTTGTGGCTGGGAGGGCCGCTGGCTCCTGAAAAAACCCCAATACCAGATCTCCCAGACCCAAGGTGGCACCAGGCCAAGTCGGGCTGGGTTTTTTAGAGGAAGTGGGGCCTGAATCTGCCACCAGAAGCGGGGTGGTTAGTTTTTTCCCGGGAAAAAAGGGCCCTGGTTTTTTGTTCGGGGGGCCCGTGGGTGGGGTGGGCCGGGGGCTCCGAAAATCCCGATACGCGGAGGTTTTCCCCAAAGAAAGGGGGCACCTTGATGGGCGGTTTGATAAAATGTTTCGCAATTGCCAGGCAAAGGGGGCGGGGGGAGTTTTTTCCAGGGAAAAGGGCCTGGTTTTTTTGGGGCCTGTGGCTGGGGGTGGGCCGGGGGTCCTAAAATCCCCCATACGCGGGTGGTTCCAAGAAAGGGGGGCCGGGGCCAGTGGGTGTTTTAGAGGCAATTTGGTCCTGCAACTCCCGCCAGAACGGGCGGGGGAATTTTCTTTTTAGGAAAAGGGCCGTGGTTTGTGTTCGGGGGGGCCCGTGGCGGGGGGCCGCTGCTCCCGAAAACCACGATACGCAGGATGGTTCCAGATAAAAAAGGGGCACCAGCCCAAATCGGGCTGGATTGAAAGGCAATGTCCGCAATCTGCCACCCAAGAGGGGAGGTCATTTTACTTCCAGGAAAAGGGGCCGGTTTTTTCGGGGGCCTTTTGGGTGGAGTGGCCGGGGGGCCCCCTGAAAATCCCATAGCAGGGGGTTCCCCCATAAAGGGCACCGGTGCCATTGGGGGGTTGATACAAATTGCTCCCGCAAATTGCCAGCCAGAAAGACGGGGGGTCAGTTTTACTTAGGAAAAGGGCTGGTTTTTTTGGGGCTTTTGGGGGGGGGGGGCCGGGTGGCCCTGAAAACCCCAATACGCAGGGTGGTTTTAATAAAGGGGGCCCAGTGCCAAGTTTGGGTGTTTGGGGGAGAAATGGTTTTCCCGCAATTGCAGCCAAAGGGGGCGGTATTTTACTTCCAGGGAAAAAGGGCCCTGTTTGTGTTCGGGGGCCCGTGGTGGGAGTGGGGCCGCGGGGTCCGAAATCCCGATACCGGATGGTACCAATAAAGGTGGCACCCGTGCCAGGGGGGTTTATAAACCAAGGGCTCTGCAATTGCC
The DNA here is from genome assembly GCF_028769735.1 of Zonotrichia leucophrys gambelii. Lineage (NCBI taxonomy): Eukaryota > Metazoa > Chordata > Aves > Passeriformes > Passerellidae > Zonotrichia > Zonotrichia leucophrys. Next base: position 2,771 of record NW_026994620.1, read on the forward strand.
AGCCAATGATGGCAGGGGCTTTTACTTCCCGGGAAAAGGGCCGTAATTTTTTTGGGGACTTGGGCTGGGGGTGGCCGGGTGGGGTCCTGAAAATCCACATACGCGTTGGCTCCCCCAACCCAAGGTGGGAAAAGGGGCAGTGGGCTGGTTTGATAGAGGGGAGTGGGTCCGAACGCCAGCCCAAAGGGGGGTTAGTTTTTTCCAGGGGAAAAGGGGCCGTTTTTGTTGGGGGCCTGTGGCTGGGAGTGGCCCGGGTGGCTCCTGAAAATCCACATACGAGGTGGTTCCCCGATGAAAGGTGGCCCAGTCGAGTAGGGGTGGTTTTTATAGAGGGATTTTCTCCTCAATCGCCCGGCAGAAAAGGGGGGGGGAGTTTTGTTTGCCAGGGAAAAGGGGGCCTGTTTTGTTGGGGGCCTGTGGCTGGGGGTGCCGGCTGGCTCCTGAAAAACCACGATACCAGGGTGGGTTTCCCCGATGAAAGGGGCACCATGCCGAGTCGGGCGGTTTTATAAGGCAAGTGGGGTCCTGCAAACTGCCCCCAAAAACGGGGGGGGTGAGTTTTTTTGCCAGGGGAAAAAGGGCCATTTTTTTTTTGGGGCTGTGCTGAGTGGCCCGGGTGGCTCCTGGAAATCCACAAAACCAGGTGGTTTCCCCAAAGAAAGGGGGGCCCCGTGCAGTGGGCTGGTTATAGGCAAGGGCTCCTGCAATCTTCCCGCCAGAGGGGGGGGTTTTTTTTTTCCAGGGGGAAAAAAGGGGTTGGGTTTTTTTTTGGGGACTTGGCTGGGATGGCCGGGGTGGCTCCTGAAATCCACATACCGGGGTGGTCCCCAAAAGGGGGCACCATGCCAAATGGGCGGTTTTATAGAGGCAATGGTCCTGCAATCTGCCAGCCCGATGAGGCAGGGCAGTTTCTTCCCGGGAAAAGGGCCGAGTTTTTTTTTGGGGGCTTTTGGCTGGGGGGGGCCGGCTGGCTCCTGAAAAACCCCGATACGCGGGGTGGTTCCCAGAGAAAGGTGGGCACCGTGCGTTTTTGGTTTTATATTACCGTGGGGCCGCATTCCAGCCAAAGGGGGAGGGAGTTTTCTTCCCCGGGGAAAAGGGCCAGTTGTTTTTTGGGGCTTTTGGGTGGGGTGCCCGGGTGGCCCGAAAATCCACATACCGGATGGTCCCAAAAGGTGGCCCAGTGCCAATTGGGGTGTTTGATAGAGGCAATGGGTCGCAACTGCCACCCGATGAGGGGAGGGCATTTATTCCGGGAAAAAGGGGCCCTAGTTTGTTTGGGGCTGGGGCTGGGAGTTTGGGCCGGGTGGGTCCTGAAAAACCACTACGCAAGGTTCCCCGAGAAAGGGGGGCACCATGCCAGTCGGGCTGGTTTATAAAAGGGCTCCCGCAATTGCCACCAAAGGGGGGGGGTAGTTTTCTTCCCGGGAAAAGGCCTGGTTGTTTTTGGGGGCCTGGGCTGGGAGTGGGGCTGGCTCCTAAAACCCCCGATAGGGATGGTTTTCCCAGAAAGGGGGCACCATGCCGAGCGGGTGGATTTAAGAGGAAGTGGCTCCCGCAATCGCCCGCCAGAAGCGGGGGGGTGATTTTTTTTGCCCGGGGAAAAGGGCCTGGTTTTGTTCGGGGGCCCGTTTGGGTGGGAGGCCGGGTGCTCCTGAAAATCCCGATACGCGGATGTTCCCAATGAAAGGTGGGAACAGTGCCTTTGGGTGGATTGATAAGGCAAGTGGTCCTGCAATCTGCCCCCAGAAGCGGGGGGGTAGTTTTTTCCAGGAAAAGGGCCCTGGTTTTTTTGGGGCCTGTGTGGGGGGGCCGGCTGGCTCCTAAAATCCCGATAAACCAGGGTGTTCCCAATGAAAGTTGGGACCAGTGCCGGTGGGTGATTGAAGAGGGAAGTGGTCCTGCAATCTGCCACCAGAAGCGGGGGGGTGGGTTTCTTTTCCAGGGGAAAAAAACCGTGGTTTTTGTTTTTTGGGGCCCGTGGCTGGGGGTGGCCGCTGGGTCCTGAAAATCCACAACCAATGGTTCCGAGGAAAGTGGGACGGCCAAAACGGGGTGGTTTTAAAAGGCAAGTGCTCCCGCAATCTGCCGCCCCTGAGGGGATCAGTTTTACTTCCCGGGGAAAAGGGCGTTTTTTTTTTGGGGGCCCCGTGGGTGGGGGGGCCCCCGGGGGTCGAAAATCCCAAAACTAGGGTGGTTCCCAATAAGTGGGGACCGTGCCAAATCGGGTGTTGTGGAATGGCCCTGCAATCTGCCCCAAAAAGGGGGGTATTTTCTTTTAGGGAAAAGGGCCCTGGTTTTTTTCGGGCCTGTGGCGGGGAGTGGCCGGGGTGGCTCCTGAAAATCCACGATACCAGGGGGGTTCCCCCAGAGAAAGGTGGGCCCGGCAGTCGGGCTGGTTGAAGAGCCCAAGGGGGTTTCCCGCAATTGCCCCCAGAAAGGGGGTCAGTTTTACTTCCAGGGAAAGGGCCGTAGTTTTTTTTTTGGGGGCCGTGGCGGGGGGGCCGGGGGGGCCCCCTGAAAATCCACAAAACGCAGGTGGTTTCCCCGGAAAAAGGGGCACCATCCGAGTCGGGTGGTTGATAAACCCTGGCTCTGCAATTGCCGCCAAGGGGCGGTAATTTTCTTCCAGGGAAAAGGGCCTGGTTTTTTTGGGGGGCTGTGGCTGGGAGTGCCGCTGGCTCCTGAAAATCCCCAATACCCAATGGTCCCCCCAAAAAAGGGGGCCCAGTGCATCGGGCTGGTTTTTAGAGCAAGTGGCTCCGCAAACTCCAGCAGAGGCGGGGGGGTTTGTTTTTTTCCCAGGGGAAAAAGGGGGTGGTTTTTTTTTCGGGGGCCTTGGCTGGAGTGGCCGGGTGGGTCCTGAAAATCCCCCGATACCAGGTGGTTCCCAGATGAAAGGTGGCACCATGCCAGTGGGGGGTTGATAACAAGTGGCTTGCAATTCCAGCCAGAATGGGGGGGTAGTTTTTCTTCCAGGGGAAAAGGGGCCCTGGTTTTTTTTGGGGCCTTGTCTGGGGGGCCGGCTGCCCTGAAAATCCACAATACGCTGATGGTCCCAGACCCAATTGGGAAACCCTGCCAGTCGGGTGGTTGATAAGGAAGTGGCTCCTCAATCGCCCCCAGAAAGGCAGTTTGTTATTTCCCGGGGAAAAAAGGCGTGTTATTTGTTGGGGCCCTTTGGTGGATGCCGGGTGGCTCTGAAAATCCCCATACCAGGATTTCCCAATGAAAGGTGGGGACAGTCCAAGTTC
>NW_026994621.1:0-6018 GCF_028769735.1 Zonotrichia leucophrys gambelii
ATTTATCATTATTTTATTTTATTATTTATTTAATATTTTATTATTTTATTTATATTATTATTATGCCGTCTAAAGTGGCTTTGGAGTAGGAAGCACCACTTTAAAAAACAAACATTTCCTTTGGATTCAGAGAAAGGAAACAATTCTTATTTAAAAGTAATTATATAGTAGTTTTATAAAATGCCTCTTTGTGGAAATACATCAACAGATGTTTTCCTTGTGTAAAATAGACATTTGTCGGTTTAAATCTTTAAAACACATATATTACTTAAAGTTTGTGTTTATGTATTATCTTTTATATCAGTAGTTTAATAAAACTTCTAATCTATACCAAAACTATTTTTCTTTATTCAAAATGTGTACCACTCCTAATTTAGCTTTCAGGGCTTGAGCTAAAACCATGTCATCAAAAAACTCTGGGTTTCTCATTTCTTAATTTTTTTCTAAGTTCTTTTCCCATTGTGTGTGTCCTAGGGAACAGCAAAGCCACATTGCATATACCACTGGAATAAGACACTGTTTAAAATCTTTAAAAGCAGCATTTAGGATCAAACTAAAGCTTGATAGAGAAATCTGCCTGCACTTTGAAATGCAAAACCTCTTGAAACTATTATTATTGGAGAGTGGATACTGGCAAGAACAGAAACTGCACAGACAGGAGAGAGAGAGAGAGAGAGAGAGAGGGAGCCCAGGAGCCTGAGCCCAGTGCACTCCAGCCCTGGGCCCCTCACAGCTAAGGCTCCGTTTGTAGCAGCAAGGAAAGGTAAAAAGTGTGACTATCTTTCTCAGCCTCACCCTAAGCTGGTTACTAACCTGTATCACTGAATTACTAACACTGCTGAAAAGGGGCAGAAGAGAGTGAGTCCTGGTATTTCTTGGTAAACCACAAAACTGCAGATCTAAGTTTTCAATCAACAAGCTAAAACAACCACGTCAGAACAGCAGCAGTCTTCTCCCTCCTGGCTTACTACCAGTTTGCAGTCTACCTCTTCTGTGTATAAGTGGAGTTTTCACATGTCTGAGCAGGAGAGGAAAAAAAAAACCAAAGCTTATGAGAATAAGTATGAAATACATATAAACCAAGGTAACAGATTTAAGTAGCTTAAATAAGATACAGGTACATTCAAGAAAACCAACAGATATTTGTCCATTTTAGAGCAGAGCTACCAAGAGCTTATTTGCTCCAGCGGCGCGTGTGTTGGAGGGGGGCCGAGTCCCCCCGCGCTGGGCGCGGCGCGCAGCCCCGCGGCGGCTCCGCTGTCCCCGGGGCGGCTCCCCGCGATGTCGGAGCAGGCGAAAAAACTTCTGGTCTCACGGCACGGCGGCGGCTTTGTTCGGCTCCCACCGGGGCCAGGCCCGGCATGGCCGCGGCGCTGCTGGTGCTGGTGCCGCTGGTGGCCGCCTGGCGCTGGCTGCGGGGCACGGCGCGGCTTCCCCCGCGGTGCTGGCTCTCCCCCCATAGCTTGCTCAGCGTCTTGACAGGTTTATCACTCTCCCATAATAAATCAACGAATTCACGCCATCCCGTTAAGTCATAAACCGCATGGAGGCCAAGGAAAACCCCTCTAGCATAGCCGTTATTCCAAAGTCCTTTTAAATCCTTTTGCAAATTCATCCCCTTAATCTGTGGTTTTTATAAATATGCTGCTTGCCTTTTTCCTACCTAATTTTTCCAGCGCTGGTTGCAGCCTCTTCAAGGCCTCGTGCAGCACGTCTCAGTCGGGCTCGTCTTTATGATCACCCGAGGCACACAACGTGTATCAGCTTCTTTTTTATCCCTTTATAGCATTTTCCTGCCGTCCCGCTGCATAGGACCTGACCTGGTTTCACTTCGCGTGGTGCATCGCAGTATCACGATCGAGTGTCACCATTATGTTGAAGTGAAGGGAGCGACCACCTTTGTTGATTCAGCATCTGACTCCAATTTATTCATCAATCAGGCACTTTTATAACAGTGTTAATTCACTTCATGCATATTGCAAAATCTGAGCTCCTGATAGGCTGTAGAGAAAACTTCAGCTCCTCCTTTTGTTTACAATACCTGAAGTTAGTTTACTGAAACCAAGATCAGTGTTCACACCATAATATGAAAAGTTCTCAAAACCTTCATCTCTGTTCCCAGACCGGCCATCTGTTCCCAGTAGCAGCCAAGGACAGAACGGTTTGAGAATCTTGTTGTTTATATAAAAAGTGGCTGAGAACCTTAATTATTTACAGAATCAAGCCTGGGAAAGGCTGCTTTTTTCCCTTAGCTGAATCCCTTCATGGCCTCTTTCTTTAAGCCATGCTTGAACCAGGCTCTCCACAGTTTATGGCCAGAGGCTGCTGGGGCCCTGCCCAGGCTCCCCAGGGAAGGGTCCCAGCTCCAGGGCTCTCTGAGCTGCAGCAGCGTTTGGACAGCACTGCCAGGCCCAGGCTGGCATTGTTGGGGTGTCCTGTGCAGGGCCAGCAGTTGGACTGGAGGATCCTGATGGGTCCCTCCCAGCTCAGCCAATTCTGTGGTTCTGGGATCCCATGAGCCTGGGGATGGGGCTGCCAATGGTTGCCATGGCAACGGGCTGTGGCTGCAGGCCTGAGCTGGTGTCCATGGCAACCACCCCTGCCATGGGGTATCCATGGAGCTGCTGAGGGACTGACCATAGCAACAGGGGCCTGGTGATGGTTGCCATAGAAACTGACCATAGCAACAGGGTCCTGGTGATGGTTGGCTGCTAAGGATCAGATTTGTCAGAGGCCCTCAGAGAGGTTCCATGGGGACTATCCAGGAGTCTCCAGGCTGTTCCAGAGCTGGAATGTCACAGGTAGACACAGGGGCTCCATGGAGACCTCCCAGGGCTTTCTGGGGATGGTAAAGAGCCCTGTGGTCAGAGGCAGTCACAGCCATTCCATGGTGACATCCCAGGGCACCTTCGGCTGCAAAGGCACCGATCTGTCACAGGCACTCATGGGGGCTCCACGGTGACATCCTAGGAGTCCCGAGGCTGCCAAAGAGCCGAGATGTGCCTGACACTCACAGGGGTTCCTGTCATGGGCACAGTGGGAGCTTCAGGCAAAGTTTATTAGATAAGCTCCTGTTGGGTCTCAAGCTTCAGAAGGGAGCCCCAATAGCCCCCACAGATCCCAAAATATCACCATTCAGTCAGAGATAACACAGACTCAGATCACAAGTCTAGGGTCTAAAAGCCACCCTTTTTTCAATCCTCTTCTTTTATACCTCAGTTTGCTAGAGGTGGACCTCATTGTTGATTTAATCAACACATTTCACATGATTGGCTATAAAGACAACACTCTTCATTAAACAACTTTATGGAAAAAACATCCTATTATAAATATTGTCAAGGTGCCATTTATTGATGTCTGTTTTATGCTGGGCCTTTCTGAGGGCTCTCTGGATCTGGGAAACCCTCCTGTAGCAGTTCTATGCCAGGTAAAAGGAGATGCAACAGACTTTTTTGGTCTTCGGCTTCTTGTTTAATGTTAACTTCTCTAAAGTTTTGCATGCTGTGCATACCAGGCTCAGCACGCAGGACAAATACCTCAAAATGGCTCTAAAATGTACAGTTTTAAGGTCTTTAAAAGTTTTCTCAACCAATTAACTCTTAAAACATACATTATTTCTACTTATCTACACATAATTAATCCCTTGACTGTCCACATAACCTCTACACTGTGCTTTCCTTGATCAATCACCCTGTGCCACCAACACTGAAGAAAATGGAATAGATGATGAAGAAGAAGAAGACAGGGACTACATCCAAATTCCTCCATCTTGCTTCCTATCTACATCATATTAAAAATCCCAAAACTTAAATTTCTCACCCAAGTGACATACTATACTACCCTCTAATCTATTTCAGACTTTGGTAAATTCTAATCTGTCTCAAAGTCCTGGAAGTGCTCTCCATGGGGGAAGGTTAAAGGCAGTGTTTCTCTGGGGGTCAGGATGCCTCAGAGCAGACAGAGAAATATTCCCTGTGCCCTGGATTCCCACACATTTAACCTAAAAACCTTTAACCCTTAACATGTGAAGTTACCAAAAATGTTCCCGGTAAGTAGGATTAGAATGAGAAAAATAGACAACAACAGAAAGACAGAAGATCTACAGAACAACACGCACATACATACCAGCTACTTGGGTTCCAGCATCGCGAACACAGAAACCCCAAGAGAAGACAGGATCCAGACCATGGGCTGGCCTCATGCTCTGCTTTTAACTCCCTCGGCCTTCATGGGCCCGCCCCTGGGGTTGGACTTCCAGTTGCTTGTCCAGTCAGACCCAGGGTAGCACCAGCTGCTGGTGTGTGATTGATTGATGGCTCAGCCAGAGTGGGGTTAGCACAGCGTTTGCTATGTGATTGACAGCTCTGCCAGGCCACTGCTGGGGGTGGGGCTCTGATCCATCACAAACCAAGGCCTGACCCAGCCCTGGCCCTACACGGGCATTCCGAGCATCCCAAGGTGTCTCGGGACATCGATCTCATCCAGCCTCTGACAGCGACCATGGTGATACTATGGAACCTCAGGGAACCATGGGTCAGTTGTGACAATGGAGATTCAAGGAAACTGTGGTGAGACTACGGAACCTCCTGGAATCAAGGAGACCATTGTGGAACTCAGGGTCCTCTACAGAAGCAAGGGTAAATGATCAAACAGTGGGGCCCATAGAAACAAGGAGCCATTCTGACACAGCAGGGCTGCTTGGAGCCCAGGGACCCCTGTAACTCTGTTGGGTCTCATGAAACCAATAAGTCATTGTGACATTGCAAGACCTCATGGAATCAAGGATTACACTGTGACAGTGTGGGCATCAATGAAGTCAATGGAACATGGAACAGGTCTGCCTGGTTTGGACTCCTGGGGGCTGTCTGACAGATCCCATTGAATTAGACATGTCAAGGGCTTCTTCCCATCTGACCGTGAAGCACTGGGGCTCTGTGCCTTTATTCCTATGGAAAAGAACTGTCTTTCTTGTCTAGATGCCCATGGCCAAAATTGGGATTCTGTGTCTAAAATTCTCTATATCCAAGGCTTACTCCCAGACAAAATCTGCCCATACAGTCAAGTCTGGCTAGACTTGGCCTCTGGTGACTGCCTCTCATCTGATCCTGCACCACTGGGGCTCACTTGTTTCCTTCCTATGGAGACCATTGTGAAAATGCAGAGCATTGTGGAACCAATGGGCCATGGTGACACTGCAGGCTCTTGTGGAACCTGTTCCACTGTAGGAACTTGTGGAACCAAGGGGAACAGTGAGACCCTGCAGGATACCACGGATCCAAGGGGCCACTGTAACACTGTGGGGCCTGGTGGAACCAAGAACATCTTTCTGTTCCTCTGGAACCAAGAACGTGTGGCCCAGTTGGGCTGCACGGTCCCAAGGGGCCAGTGTGAAGCAGCAGGGCTTTGTGGAACCAAGAGGCCATAGCTGCATTTCAGTGCCTCGTGGAGCAAAAGGGCCGTTGTGATCCTGCAGGGCACCGTGGATCCATGGAGAGCATTGTGGCATTGCAAGGCCCCATAGAATCACAGAGACCATTGTGACACTGTGGGGCCCCATGGAACCAAAGGAACATTGTGACCCTGCAGGGCCTCGTGGAAGGAAGGGGCCATTGTGACACTATGGAAACTTGTGGAACCAAGGGAATTGTTGCACTACTGGCCCCAATGGAACCAAGGGACCATGGTGACACAGCGGGACTTCACGGAACACAAAGCCCATTATGGCACTGTGGGGCCTTGTGGAAACCTGGATACCATTAAGATGCTTAAGGACTTTTGTAATCAAGGGGCCATTATGACACCTGAGGGCATCATGGAAGCGGAGAACAATTGTGGAACTGCAAGGCCTCATGGAAGCAAGGAGCCATTGTGACACTGCAGGGCCCTGCAGAAGCAAGGGAACATGAAATTGGTGTGGCTGCCTTGGTCTCCCATGGGTCACCTGAATGGTCTGGCTGACCTTGGAATGTGGAAGGCCACTCCCATCTGCCCCTGAAACACTGAGGCTCTGGGCTTTCC
>NW_026994622.1:0-6017 GCF_028769735.1 Zonotrichia leucophrys gambelii
CTTTTGGCTTTCTGCTTTGCTTGCTGTCTCGCTGCTCTTGCTTTTGCTTCTGCTTATTAGCTAGTTCTAGCTAAACAGTCCAAATTCCTTCCTGGACTGTTTCTCCTCTCCTTTTTCTGTGACCATCTCGAACCTGTTCTGGACTGAGACTTGGGAACACCGAGGGTTTGCACCATTTGGCTGCAGCAGCTGCCCCAGCGTTGGAGGGACTAATAGAGCAAGCACCCCCGGAAGAGACTTTCTGATTTTGTCATCTTTCTCAGAGCGGTGTCATCTGGTATTGTTCATTTTGTGTGCTGGGGGTGCTGTGCCTGTTAAATAAACACGTTCTTTCCACTTCTCTCTGAGAAATTTTTTCCCGAACCGGTTGGGAGGAGGGGCCATGTGGGTTTGCTTTCTGGAGGGGCCCTCCTTTGGAGGTTCTCTACCAAATTTGCACTTAACAAGGAAAAAATATTGGCGCCCAACGTGGTTCCAACCCTTATCCCCATATCATCAACATACTACCACACATCATGCGTTATTCGTACAAAATTTCCATCTGTTCCAACAAAATTTACAAGCAATACCCATCATGCCTTCATCACATCCCCACAATGGACCACTGAATCCAGGCCCTATATTACAGAGCTGCAGGATTCCCCCTTTTCACTTTACTCCCTTAGGTGAGAACGGTCAGTGCAGGGACCCTGAGATGTGCAGCTCTGTGAGCAAACCATATTAGCTCTTGATGTTTCTACTGGCAGGAAGAAGTCTGGGCTAAATACCTTGATTTTTGTGTAACTGTGAAAAGTCCCTTAAGGATGTGGTTAATTAAAAAGGACTCTTGTTCCTGCCTTTAGACTTCAATCTCAGATGTTTCCCCACTGCTCACCCTTGATAATGAACCACTCCTTAATGGGCTTGGATATGCTTAGGGAGACATTGAGAGCAAGGTGGCTCTTAGGGAAGCTGTGTCTGAAAAGGACGTGTGCTGTGTTGCTATCCTTGAACAATCTCATTTCAGTAAAGCCAAAAAAAAGAAGAAAGAGAATGAGACACTGCCTCAAGTGTCTGAAGACAACTTCTACAGCATTGCTGCAGATTTGAAAGAGGTCTTTCAAAGAACAAACCAGAATAGATGGCATTTCCTCCGTCTATTCTGGTTAGTTCTTTGAAAGACCTTCAAAAACAAACCAGAATAGACTGAGGAAATACACTGGCACAAAGAGGATGCACAAGACTCTGCCCCAGATGACCATTTGGAACCTTTGCCTGAGAAAGACGCAGCTCAGGAGACGAGTGCTTTCAAGTTTTCCTTCTTTGGAGGCACAGAGGAGTTGGGCATCAAAGAAGGTAACAGCAGAACCCTTCTAACAGTGCCATTGCTAAGGAAGAGCTTCTGGCAGGCAATGTAGGGCAATATGGTGTAAAGAAGGTCAGGATGCAGGGGATTTTCAGCACCAGAAGTCAGTAATTAGGCAGAAGCATTTTGATCTTCATTTCTGCTTGCCAGGGTTGTGGTAGATTATTGAGAGGTGCCTCATGCTTGCATCTCAGGAATTCTGAAAGGCATGCTTTGAGAAGGCATTGGGGTTTTTGCTGAGGGGTGAAAAAGCTTGTTCTCATGCCCTGAATTCCTCAAACAGGGAAAAAGGTGACACACCAGTCATATCAAGTTTCATAGAACCTCACAAGGCTTTTAAGGAAATGTGCTTTAATGTAGAGGGAGGAGCAAAGTCCGAGAGCTGGCCCCAAGATCCATGAACATTCTGTTTGTTACTGAATTCTACTCTTGGACCTTTAGAAAAAGGAAATGGAATGACACATGACCATTGGGGTGTACTAACCTTAGATAAAATGAGCCCATCTGAAATGAAGATGAAACATCATTAACTCGAGTCCCAGTGTCTAGGTTTAGAGCAAATTTGGGGAAGAATCCCCCCAAAGGAGCTCCGGTGGGAAAAGCAGATCCAATCGGCCCCTCCCCCCAACTGGTCCGGGAGGAAAGAAAAATACCTCCTTGGAGAAAGGTGGAAAAAAACCCCCTGTTTATTAAACAATAAGACCAAAACAGTATCAAAACAATGAGACCCCTTGCCACTCTAAAAGAGATGACAAACTGAGAAAAACCCCGGGTTCAAGCAGCAGCTCACTCAGTCTCTGATCAGTCTCTCAGTGCTGGAATTGTCGCAGGCCAGGCCCGGCCCGGTGGGCCACAACTGCAGCTGCTGGTGCTCTCCTGGGTGTTCAGTCCAGAGCAGTTCCAAGAGGTCCAAAGAAAAGGGAAAAAAACAGTCCAGGGAACTTCTTTGCCTCAGCTAGCTAACACTAACTAAAAAGCAAAAGAAGAGCTCTCTGTCCCGCTGTCTGTCCGCAGACAACACAGTCAGGAGCAGGAATGTGGAGGAGTGGAGTGCAGTGTCTGAAAAACAAACTGCCGCTTCTTCTCTCTCCTCCTTCACTCTCTGTAACACTCTTAAAGGTACAAAACTTATTATTATTCAACATAAACAGAATGAGACGATTGGGGATAAAAGCATCATATAGTCAACCCAGGACATTCCACCCCTTATCCCCATATCGTCTGCTTACTACTAAAACTAATATAAATTCTAACTCTACAAGTACATACATGATACATCCATTATACAACTATACACAGACAATGGTAATAACATTCAGGAAACAGTGATATTTATACAGGTTTTATGCAACAATCAGGTCTCCCTGAGGTACACATCGTGTTCTTCCATCTTTTTGCATTATCCACCACGTGCAACCTGGTCCCTGAGCAAAGACAACCCCACGAATGGGTTTGTCTGTACTCGAGGCAGGATTGATCCACACAGTCTTCCCTAACAAACCTCTGACATGTACCACTGGGACTTTGTCTCCATCTACTCTCTGCAAAGGCTCAGATTGGGCAGGGCCGACTCGGTTAGTAGAGCCTCGGGTGTTAACTAACCAGGTGGCTTTTGCCAGATGCTGATCCCAGTTCTTGAAAGATCCCCCACCTAATGCTTTCAATGTGGTTTTTAACAGTCCATTGTACCTCTCCACTTTGCCTGCAGCTGGTGCATGGTAGGGGATATGGTATACCCACTCAATGCCATGTTCCCTAGCCCAGGTGTTGACAAGGCTGTTCTTGAAATGAGTCCCATTGTCTGACTCAATCCTCTCAGGGGTGCCATGTCTCCACAGAACTTGCTTTTCCAGGCCCAGGATGGTGTTCCGGGCTGTAGCATGAGGCACAGGGTAGGTTTCCAGCCATCCAGTGGTGGCCTCCACCATGGTCAGCACGTAGCGCTTGCCCTGGCGTGTCTGGGGCAGTGTGATGTAGTCAATCTGCCAGGCCTCCCCATACTTGTACTTGGACCACCGCCCACCGTACCAGAGGGGCTTCAGTCGCTTGGCCTGCTTGATGGCGGCACACGTCTCACAGTCATGGATAACCTGAGAAATACTGTCCATGGTTAGATCCACCCCTCGGTCTCGTGCCCACTTATAGGTGGCATCTCTGCCCTGTGGCCTGAGGCATCATGGGCCCACCGAGCTAAGAATAACTCTCCTTTATGTTCCCAATCTAGGTCTATTTTGGACACCCCTATCTTTGCGGCTTGGTCTACCTGATCATTGTTTTGGTGCTCCTCATTAGCTCTACTCTTGGGTACATGGGCATCTACATGGCGGACCTTCACAGGCAGTTTCCCTACCCTGGTAGCAATGTCTTTCCACTCTTCAGCAGCCCAAATTGGCTTTCCTCTACGTTGCCAGTTAGCCTTTTTCCACCTCTCCAGCCATCCCCACAGAGCATTGGCTACCATCCATGAATCAGTATAAAGGTAGAGCTTTGGCCACTTCTCTCTCTCAGCAATGTCCAGGGCCAATTGAACAGCTTTGAGTTCAGCAAGTTGGCTTGATCCACCTTCTCCTTCAGTGGCCTCTGCCACCTGCCGTGTGGGGCTCCATACAGCTGCTTTGACTCCTGATTTTACGTCAGGAGGCATTGAGGTTCCTTCTCCTGTATCATCACCATCATCATCATCATCATCCACTGGTCGATCAGTTTTTTCCGTGCGTTTCCCACTTCTAGTACTGGTAGCAACAGCCATGGGTTTAGATGCTGGCTTAGGCTCACTGTCTGGTCTAGCTGCTGGCTCTGAGCCTGGGCTGTTGGCTACAGCTTGAGTGACTGGGATAGCTGATTTATCTCCCTGCCCCCCTGCCTCTGTCTGCTGCCCGACAGTATCTAACAAAGTGCGATAAGCATAGGCCAGGGCCCAGCTTATTGCAATTAGCCTTTTCTCCTTAGAATCGTCATGGCACTTCTCCTTTAGGTATTTCCCCACCTCTGCTGCGTTCTGAATTTGTTCCCGTGGGAAATCCCAGTCTACAGGATCAGAAAATTCCTTCAGGGTTTGGCCTATATTTTCCCATTCTCCACCCCACTCAGGATTTTTCACACCTGCATCTGCCTCTGGGTCAGGGGTCTCACCAGCTCCTCTGGATATCTCAGCCCTCATTCTAGAGAAGCTGCAGACCATATAGAGGAAACTTACCAAATTAAATACCAGAAAGATGGTCTCTTTAACATTCAGGGAAACTGAACATTCTCAAAAAGTGACATAACCGATCCAAAGGAGAAGAGGGAAAGGGAAGGCTGGAAAGTCTCATTCTTAGCTCCTCCTCTAACAGACTGAGTGTAGTTACTAATAAATTCCCAAAACATACCACTGGAATTGGGATGCAGGGTAGGATGAAGAAACCATAAACCATACATGCTGTAAACAGAGGTCAGTATCTTTTTGAACGCTTTATAAATCATTATCACCAAGGCCAGCACAACAGCTATTCCAATCCGTACCCCTCTACCGTAAAAATTACTTGTTAAGGACAATAATCCTAATGACCAGAAAGGTATTGAAACCTCAAAAAGGTCTAGAGCCCAGAGCCATACAGAGGCGTTCTCAACCAGAGACATCAGGGGTTCAAGCAGCATAGCTACTAACTGCTTTAACAACCACAGACACACAATTAATAGGGCTTTTTTCCACATTTTCCAGCCGCGCGTTGGGCGCCAATTCCTGTATTTGTCTAGGTTTAGAGCAAATTTGGGGAAGAATCCCCCCAAAGGAGCTCTGGTGGGAAAAGCAGATCCAATCGGCCCCTCCCCCCAACTGGTCCGGGAGGAAAGAAAAATACCTCCTTGGAGAAAGGTGGAAAAAAACCCCCTGTTTATTAAACAATAAGACCAAAACAGTATCAAAACAATGAGACCCCTTGCCACTCTAAAAGAGATGACAAACTGAGAAAAACCCCGGGTTCAAGCAGCAGCTCACTCAGTCTCTGATCAGTCTCTCAGTGCTGGAATTGTCGCAGGCCAGGCCCGGCCCGGTGGGCCACAACTGCAGCTGCTGGTGCTCTCCTGGGTGTTCAGTCCAGAGCAGTTCCAAGAGGTCCAAAGAAAAGGGAAAAAAACAGTCCAGGGAACTTCTTTGCCTCAGCTAGCTAACACTAACTAAAAAGCAAAAGAAGAGCTCTCTGTCCCGCTGTCTGTCCGCAGACAACACAGTCAGGAGCAGGAATGTGGAGGAGTGGAGTGCAGTGTCTGAAAAACAAACTGCCGCTTCTTCTCTCTCCTCCTTCACTCTCTGTAACACTCTTAAAGGTACAAAACTTATTATTATTCAACATAAACAGAATGAGACGATTGGGGATAAAAGCATCATATAGTCAACCCAGGACACCCAGTCATGCAGGAGAGAAAAGAAACCCCGTGAAGTTATCCCAAAATATTAAAAAACCCAATGCAACAGCACAAAGCAACGAGCCCCCACACTTCTGCTGAACTGAGAAGGTATTCAGCGTCTTCTGAATGCAATGAAAAATGTTTAAGAATACATAAGGGATCCCTGGAACAAAGTGGAAAATACTGGAGCAGAGATGTAACTTAGAAAACCTGGCAGGAGCAGATTCTGTCCTTCCTAAATCTCTCTTCTCCAATGCAAGGATTACACGTGAAAGGAGGAATTTTT
>NW_026994623.1:0-6013 GCF_028769735.1 Zonotrichia leucophrys gambelii
GCCTGGGCCCCCTTTTATCTGGGAAACCCCCTGCGTAAGTGGATTTTCGAGCCAGCCGGCCACCCCAGCCAGGGGCCCCAAAAAACCCCGGCCCTTTTCCCCGGAAGAAAACTGACCTGCCCTCTCTGGGTGGGAATTGCAGGCCCTTTTATCAAACCGCCCCTTGGGATGGTGCCCCCTTTTATCTGGGAACCACCTGCTATCTGGGTTTTTGGAGCCGCCGGCCCCCTCCCAGCCACGCCCCCAAACACAAACACGCCCCCTTTTTCCTGGAATAAATCTACCTGCCCGTATTGGTTGCAGATTGCAGGAGCCATTGCCTCTATCAACAGCCCGACTGGGACGGGCCACTTTCATCTGGGAACCATCCTGGTATCTGGATTTTTAGGAGCCGCCCCCATCCCAGCACAGGCCCCCGAACACAACCCGCCCTTTTCCCTGGCAAACAAATCACCCCCCGCTTCTGGCTGGCAAATTTCGGAGCCACTTGCCTCTATCAAACCCCCCACTTGGCATGGGGCCACTTTGGGTTAGGAGCCATCCACCGTAATGTGGTTTTTTAGGGGCCAGCCCCCACCCCAGCCTAAAACCCCAAAAAAAAAGTACCCATTTTCCCTGGAAAAAAAACAAACCTCCCATCATCGGCTGGAGTTGCGCAGCCACTTTTGGGAATATTAAACTGCCCCAAATTGGCACTGGTGCCCCCTTCATCTGGGAACCCTCCGCGTACGGGGATTTTCAGGGGCCCGCCGGCCCCTCCAGCCACGCCCCCAACACAAAAAACCCGGCCCTTTTCCCCGCTAAGAAAACTCACCCGCCCCGCTTTGGGTGGGAGATTGCAGGGGACACTTCCCCTATCAACCAACCTGACTCGGCACTGGTCCCCCCTTTTATCGGGAACCCTCCTGTGTAACGTGGGTTTTCAGGGCCAGCCGGCCATCCCCCACAGGCCCCCCAAACAAAAACTACGGCCCTTTTCCCCGGAATGGGAAAAAAAACCCGGGCCTTTAACTTTGGCTGGCAGATTGCAGGAGCCCCTTGCCCCCTATCAAAACCCGCCCCACTTGGGACTGGGGCCACCTTTTTACTGGGGCCCCCCGCGTATCGTGGATTTTCAGGAGCCGCCGGGCCCTCCCCGCCAAAAAAGGCCCCCCAAAAACAACTACGGCCCTTTTAACTTGGAATTTTAAAAATGACCTGCCCCTATCTGGCGGCAGATTTCAGGAAACCACTTGCCTCTATCAAACCAGCCCGACTTTGGGAAATGGTGCCACCTTTCATTGGGAAAACCACCTTGGGGATCGTGGATTTTTTAGGAGCCCGCCCGGCCCATCCCCCGCCACAGGCCCCCCAACACAAGCCACGGGCCCCTTTTTCCCCGGCAAACAAATCTTTAAAAAACCCCCCCGCTTTGGTGGCGATTGCAGGAGCCACTTGCCCTATCAAACCAGCCCGACCCTTTGGGACTGGTGCCCCCTTGGGCCCAGGAGCCATCCACCGTAAAAGGGATTTTTTAGGGGGCCCGCCGGGCCACTCCCCCGCCATAAGTCCCCAAAAAAAAAAAGTACGGGCCCTTTTCCCCGGGAATTAAAAAAGACCCTTTCCCCAAAACATCTGGTTTTTCACATGCAAACCCGCCCCTTTGGGAAAATTTTAAAAAATGCCCAACTTGGCACGGTCCACCCCTTTTATCTGGGAACCATCCTGGTTTTCGTGGGGTTTTCAGGGGCCAGCCCCCACCCCAGCCACAGGGCCCCCGAACAAAAAAACCCCGGCCCCTTTTTCCCCGGCAAAGAAAACCCCACCCGCCCCCTTTTGGCTGGCAGATTGCAGGGGGGGATACTTCCCCCTATCCCAAACCCCCCTGGGTCGGGACTGGTGCCACCTTTTTATCTGGGGAACCCTCCTTTTGGGAACGCGGATTTTCAGGAGGGCCGCCGGGCCCCCTCCCAAACCACAGGCCCCCAAAAAAAAACGGCCCTTTTTTCCCCGGGAAAGAGAAATGCCCCGCCCATCATCTGGCTGGCAGATTGCAAAGGGCCCACTTGCCCCTATCAAACCAGCCCGAACCCTTTGGAAATGGGGGCCAAACCCTTTTATTGGGGAAACCCTCCCGCGTAAACGTGGATTTTCAGGGAGCCCGCCGGCCATCCCAGCCACAAGTCCCCCCAAAAAAAATTACGGCCCCTTTTCCCTGGAAGTTTAAAAATGACTGCCCCTCATCGGGCGGCCATTTCAGCAGCCCCTTTTAAAAAACAAACCTGCCCAACTTGGCACTGGTGCCCCCCTTTTTAAAATTTGGGGAAACCCTCCTGCATTTTGTGGGTTTTTAGGAGCCAGCCGGGGAAATCCCAGCCACAGGCCCCCGAAAAACAAACCACGCCCCTTTTTCCCCGGAAGAAAAACTGAAACCCGCCCGTCATCTGGCTGGCAATTGCAGGAAACCCCTTGCCTTTTATCAATTCAGCGCGGTTCGGCACGGGCCACCTTTTATCTGGGAAAAACCCCCGATAAGTGGTTTTTCAGAGCCGTTCGTGGATTTTAGGGCCAGCCGCCCCTCCCAGCCACAGGCCCCCCAACACAAACCACGCCCTTTTCCCCCGAAAAAAACAACCCCCCCGCTTTTGGCTGGGATTCAAGCCCCTTCCTCTATCAAACCGCCGACTCGCCGGGCCACCTTTTATCGGGAACCCTCCTGCGTATGTGGATTTCAGGGGGCCAGCCCGGGCCCCCCCACCAAGGCCCCCAACACAACCCGGCCCTTTTCCCCCCAAAAAAACTAAACCCCCCGCTTTTTGGCTGGGGAAAGCAGGAGCCCCTTTCCTCTATCAAACCACCCCACTGGCACTGGTGCCACCTTTTCTGGGGCCATCCCCGGGACGTGGGGTTTTCAGGGCCCCCGGCACTCCCAGCCACAGCCCCCAAAAAAACACGGCCCTTTTTCCCGGAATTAAAAAATGACCTCCCGTCATCTGGGTGCAGATTGAGAGCCCCTTGTCTATCAACCAGCCCGATGGCACTGGGGCCACCTTTCACTGGAACCAACCTGCGTATCGTGGGTTTTTTAGGGGCAAACCGCCACCCCCGCCACAGGCCCCCCCAACACAAACCACGCCCTTTCCCTGGAAAAAAACTCCCCCCGCTTCTGGGGAGATTGCAGGACCACTTTCCTCTATAAACCACCCGCCCGGGGCCGGTGCCACCTTTCTGGACCATCCCCGGAAAGTGGGGTTTTCAGGGGGCCCGCCGCCCCCCCACCTAAGCCCCCAAAAAAATTTAAAAGGGCCTTTCCCCCGGAATTAAAACAACCTCCCTCAACGTGGCAAATTTCAGAGATTGGGAATTTAAACAGCCCACTTGGCACTGGGGCCCCCTTTCATCTGGAACCATCCTGCTATCGTGATTTTCAGGGGGCCACCGGCCCCTCCCAGCCACAGGGGCCCCCAACAAACAGGCCCTTTTTTTCCCCGGAAAAAAACTGACCCCCCCCTCTGGGTGGGGAAATTTCAGGAACCCCCTTCCCCCTAAACCCAAACCCCCACTGCACGGTGCCACCCTTTCATTGGGAACCCCTGGCTGGGTTTTTAGAGCCACCGGCCCCTCCCCGCCACAGCCCCCCAAACAAACACGCCCTTTTCCTGGAAAAAACTAACCCACTCTGGCTGGGAATTTCAGACCACTTTATCAAACCGCCCACGCACGGGGGCCCCCTTTCATCTGGGAACCATCCTCTATCGTGGGTTTTTAAGCCCCCGGCCCCTTTTCCCCCACAGGCCCCCAAAACAAACCAGCCCTTTTCCCTGGAAAAAAACTGACCTGCCCTCTCTGGGGGTGGGAATTGCAGACCCTTTTTACAAATCCAACCCGGTGTCTGTGGGGGGTTTTTGGGAAAAAAATTTAAATATTTAACCCCGGCCCCCCCCCCACCACAGGCCCCCCGAACCCCCCAAAACCGGGGCCCTTTTTCCCCGGAATAAAACTGACCGCCCCATCTGGGTGGGAGATTGCAGGAGCCCCCTTCCTCTATAAAGCCCGACCCGCATGGTGCACTTTCATCTGGGAAACCCTCCTGGTATTGTGGGTTTTCGACCACCGGCCACTCCCAGCCAAGGCCCCCAAAAAAACCACGGCCCTTTTCCCCGGGAAGAAAACCGACCTGCCCTTTCTGGGTGGCAATTGCAGGGGCCACTTGCCCTATCAACCAGCCCACTCGGACTGGGCCCCTTTCACTGGGGAACCCTCCTGGTATCGGGGTTTTCAGGAGCCACCGCCCCCCAGCCAGGAAAAAAAACTACGGCCCTTTTCCCCCGGGGAATTTAAAAAGACCCCCGTCACTGGCTGGCAGAATTTCAGGAGCCACTTGCCTCTATCAATCCCGGCCCGACCCGGCCCCCGTGACACCTTTCATCTGGGAACCATCCGGGGTATTTTGGATTTTTAGGAGCCAGCCGGGCCCCTCCCAGCCAAGGCCCCCCAACACAAAACCCCGGCCCTTTTTTCCCCCCAAAAATCTGAAACCCGCCCGCTTCTGGCTGGGAGATTGCAGGAGCACTTGCCTCTATCAAACCAGCCCGACTTTGGACTGGTTTCCCCCTTTCAACTGGGAACCATCCTGCGGATCGTGGGTTTTTAGGAGCCAGCCGGGCCCCTCCCAGCCACAGGCCCCCGACACAACTACGGGCCCCTTTTCCCTGGGAAATAAAACGACCTGCCCTCATCTGGCTGGCAGATTGCAGGAGCCACTTGCCTCTATCAATCCGGCCCCACTGGCCTGGTGCCACCTTTTCATCTGGGAACCATCCTGCGTATTGTGGATTTTCAGGACCAGCCGGCCACTCCCAGCCACGCCCCCGAACACAAACCACGGCCCTTTTCCCTGGGAAAGAAAACTCACCCGCCCCCCTTCTGGCTGGCAGATTGCAGGAGACACTTCCCTCTCTCAACCAACCTGACACGGCACTGGTGCCTCCTTTCATCTGGGAACCATCCTGTGTATCGTGGATTTTCAGGGGCCACCGCCACTCCCACCACAGCCCCCAAAAAATACTACGGCCCTTTTCCCTGGAAGTAAAACTGGACCTGCCCGTCATCTGGCTGGAGATTGCAGGAGCCACTTGCCTCTATCAATCCAGCCCGACTTGGCACTGGTGCCACCTTTCATCTGGAACCATCCTGCATACGTGGATTTTTCAAGGCAGCGGCCCCCTTCCCCCCACAGCCCCCCAACACAACCCGGGCCCCTTTCCCCTGGCAAAAAAAAACTTAACCCCCCCCGCTTTTGGCGGCAGATTGCAGGGGCCACTTTCCTCTATCCAAACCGCCCACTTGGCACTTTTGGGCCCCTTTCGGACCATCCCTAAAGTGGATTTTCGGGGCCAGCCGCCACTCCCAGCCAAAGCCCCAAAAAAAACACGGCCCTTTTCCCTGGAAAAAACAAACCCCCCCCTTGGCTGCCAAATTCAGAGCCCCTTTTTTAAAAAAAACCCACTTGGCACGGTGCCACCTTCATCTGGGAACCCTCCTCTATGTGGATTTTTAGGAGCCACCGCCACTCCCACCACAGGCCCCCGAACACAAACCACGGCCCTTTTCCCGGGGAATAAACCCGCCTGCCCGTCTCTGGGTGCAATTGAGGGGGGGGCCCCTTGCCTCAACAATCAACCCGACTTGGACTGGTGGCACTTTCATCGGGGAACCCCCGGGTATCGGGATTTTCAGGAAACCCCCCCGGCCCCTCCACCAAGGCCCCCCCCAAAACCACGGCCCTTTTTTCCTGAAAAAAACTACCTGCCCCCTTCCGGCTGGGGGATTGCAGGGCACTTCCCCCTATCAAACCCCCCTGGCACCGGTGCCACCCTTTTATCGGGAACCATCCTGCGATCGTGGGTTTTTGGACCAGCCGGGCCCCTCCCAGCCCCAGCCCCAAACAAAACTACGGCCCTTTTCCCTGGAAATTAAAAAATGACCCCGCCTTTTCCTGGGGGCAGATTGCAGGGGCCACTTGCCCCTTTTG
>NW_026994624.1:0-6011 GCF_028769735.1 Zonotrichia leucophrys gambelii
CCACCGACTGCATGGGCCCTTTCTTGGACCATTTCGTATCGTGGTTTAGGACCCCCACTCCCCCACAGCCCCAACAAAACACGCCTTTTCCTGCAAAAAAATCACCGCCCGTTTTGGTGGAGTTGCAGGCCCCTTCTTATCAAACAGCCATGGCACTGGTCACCTTTCTGGACACCTGTTGTGATTTCGGAGCACGCCATCCCGCCACAGGCCCAACAAACCGGCCTTTTCCGGAAAAAACTACCGCCCTCTTCGATGAATTGCGACAGTTATAACCCCCATTGACTGCCCTTTATCTGGGAACCATTGGATGTATTTCAGGAGCAGCGCACCCAGCCACAGGCCCCCAAAAAAACCGCCCCTTTCCTGGAAAAATACGCCCTTGGTGCAGATTGCAGACACTTTATCAACAGATGCATGTGCACTTCTGGACATTTATGTGGATTTCAGGAAGCGCCACTCCGCCCGGCCCAACAAACAGGCCTTTCCGGAAAAACCCTCCCTTCTGGTGCTTGCGGAGCACTTTCTATCAACGCCACTGACTGGGCACTTTCGGGAACCCCTGCGTATCTGATTCGGGAGCGGCACTCCCCCAGGCCCAAACAAACGCCTTTCCCGAAAAAAAACTCCCCCCTTCGGTGGAATTGCAGAACTTCCTATCAAACCCCGACCGATGGGGCCTTCTCTGGAACCATCCGCGTTCGTGGATTTTCAGGCACCCACCAGCCAGGCCCGAACACAACACCCTTTTCCTGAAAACAAGTCTGGTGAGATTAGGGCCACTTGCTTATCCCGCCGATGCATGGTCCTTTCTGGAACCATCCTGCGTATCGTGGATTTTCAGGAGCCAGCCGGCCACTCCCAGCCAAGGCCCCAACACAAACCAGGCCTTTTCCCTGGCAAAAAAACTATCCGCCCCGCTTCTGGCTGGCAGATTGCAGGAGCACTTCCTCTATCAAACACCGACTTGGCACTGGTGCCACCTTTCATCTGGGAACCATCCTGCTACGTGGATTTTCAGGAGCCAGCGGCCACTCCAGCCACAGGCCCCCGAACACAAACTACGGCCCCTTTTCCTGGAATAAAACTGACCTGCCCATCTCTGGCTGGCAGATTGCAGGAGCCACTTGGCTCTATCAAACCAGCCCGACTTGGCACTGGTGCCACCTTTCATCTGGGAACCATCCTGCGTATCGTGGATTTTCAGGAGCCAGCCGCCACTCCCAGCCACAGGCCCCCGAACACAAACCACGGCCCTTTTCCTGGCAACAAAACTCACCGCCCGCTTCTGGCTGGCAGATTGCAGGAGCCACTTCCTCTAATCAAACCAGCCCGACTTTGGCACTGGTGCCACCTTTCATCTGGGAACCATCCTGCGTATCGTGGATTTTCAGGAGCCAGCCGGCCACTCCAGCCACAGGCCCCCGAACACAACCACGGCCCTTTTCCCTGGAAAGAAAACTCACCCCCGCTTCTGGCTGGCAGATTGCAGAGCCACTTCCTATCAAACCGCCGACTTGGCACTGGTGCACCTTTCATCTGGGAACCATCCTGCGTATGTGGATTTTCAGGAGCCAGCGCACTCCCACACAGGCCCCCGAACACAAACACGGCCCTTTTCCCCGGAAAAAAAACTCACCCGCCCGTTCTGGCTGGCAGATTGCAGGAGCCACTTGCTCTATCAAACCAGCCGTTGGCACTGGTGCACCTTTCATCTGGGAACCATCCTGCGTATCGTGGATTTTCAGGAGCCAGCCCGGGCCACTCCCAGCCACAGGCCCGAAACCAAAAACGGCCCTTTTCCCTGGAAGAAAACTACCTGCCCATCATCTGGCTGGCAGATTGCAGGAGCCACTTGGCTCATCAAACCAAACCCGACTTTGGCACGTGGTGCCACCTTTCATTGGGAACCATCCTGCGTACGTGGCACCTTTCATCTGGGAACCATCCTGCGTATCGTGGATTTTCAGGAGCCAGCGGCCACTCCCAGCCACAGGCCCCGAACACAAACACGGCCTTTTCCTGGAAGTAAAACTGACCTGCCCGCTTCTGGCTGGCAGATTGCAGGAGCCACTTGGCTCTATCAAACCAGCCGACTTGGCACTGGTGCCACTTCTCTGGGAACCATCCTGCGTATCGTGGATTTTCAGGAGCCAGCGGCCACTCCCAGCCACAGGCCCCGAACACAAACCACGGCCTTTTCCTGGCAAACAAAACTCCCGCCCGCTTCTGGCTGGCAGATTGCAGAGCCACTTGGCTCTATCAAACCAGCCGACTTGGCATGGTGCACCTTTCATCTGGGAACCATCCTGCGTATCGTGGATTTTCAGGAGCAGCCGGCCACTCTCAGCCACAGGCCCCGAAACACAAACTACGGCCCTTTTCCCTGTAAGTAAAACTGACCTGCCCTCTCTGGCTGGCAGATTGAGGAGCCACTTGCTCTATCAACCAGCCCGACTGGCACTGGGCCACCTTTCATCTGGGAACCATCCTGCGTATCGTGGATTTTCAGGAGCCAGCGGCCACTCCCAGCCACAGGCCCCAAACACAAACCGGCCCTTTTCCCTGGAAAAAAACTACCTGCCCTCTTCTGGCTGGCAGATTGCAGGAGCCACTTGGCTCTATCAAACCGCCCGACTTGGCACTGGTGCACTTTCATCTGGGAACCATCTGCGTATCGTGGATTTTCAGGAGCAGCCGGCCACTCCAGCCACAGGCCCCAACAAAACACGGCCTTTTCCTGGAAGTAAAACTGACTGCCCGTCTTCTGGCTGGCAGATTGCAGGAGCCACTTGCTCTATCAAACCAGCCGACTGGCACTGGTGCCACTTTCATTGGGAAACCATCCTGCGTATCGTGGATTTTCAGGAGCCAGCCGGCCACTCCAGCCACAGGCCCCGAACACAACACAGCCCTTTTCCCTGGAAAAAAATCACTGCCCGCTTCTGGTGGCAGATTGCAGGAGCCACTTGCTCTATCAAACCAGCCCGACTGGCACGGTGCCCCTTGGTCTGGGAACCATCCTGCGTATCGTGGATTTTCAGGAGCCAGCCGGCACTCCAGCCACAGGCCCCAACACAACCACGGCCCTTTTCCTGGCAAACAAAACTCACCGCCGCTTCTGGCTGGCAGATTGCAGGAGCCACTTGCTCTATCAAACCAGCGACTTGGCACTGGTGCACCTTTCATCTGGGAACCATCCTGCGTATCGTGGATTTTCAGGAGCCAGCGGCCACTCCCAGCCACAGGCCCCAACACAAACACGGCCTTTTCCCTGGAAAAAAACTCCTGCACCGTTCTGGCTGGCAGATTGCAGGAGCCACTTGCCTCTATCAAACCAGCCGACTTGGCACTGGTGCCACCTTTCATCTGGGAACCTCCTGCGTATCGTGGATTTTCAGGAGCAGCCGGCCACTCCAGCCACAGGCCCGAACACAAACAGGCCCTTTTCCCTGGAAAAAACTGACCTGCCCATCTTTGGCTGGCAGATTGCAGGAGCCACTTGGCTCTATCAAACCAGCCCGACTGGCATGGTGCACCTTTCATCTGGAACATCCTGCGTATCGTGGATTTTCAGGAGCAGAAAAACAAAACCCCGGCCCTTTTCCCGGGCAAACAAAAAATCCCCCGCCCCGCTTCTGGCTGGCAGATTGCAGGGGCCACTTGGGTCTTCAAACCCGCCCGCTTGGACTGGTGCCCCCTTTCATCTTTGGGGAACCCCCCCCCCTTTCCGCTATCGTGGATTTTCAGGAGCCCGCCCGGCCCTTCCCCGCCCCGGCCCCCGAACACAAACCAAGGCCCCTTTTTCCCCGGGGAAAAAAAAAATCACCCCCCGCTTTTTGGCTGGGAGATTGCAGGACCCCCTTGGCCTATCAAAACCCGCCCGACTTGGACTGGTGCCACCTTTCCCTCCCGGGGCCCCTCCTGCTTTGTGGATTTTTAGGAGCAGCCGGGGCCCTCCCAGGGCCCCAGGGGGCCCCAAAAACAAACCAGGCCCTTTTTCCCGGAAAAAAACTGACCTGCCCCCTCTTCTGGCTGGCAGGTTGCAGGAACCCCCTTTGGGTCTATCAAAACCCGCCCAAATTTGGGACCGGGGCCAACCCTTTTTGGGAACCATCCTGCTATCGTGGATTTTCAGGAGCCAAACCTGCCAAATCCCAGCCCCAGGCCCCCAACACAAAAACCCCGGCCCTTTTTTCCCGGGGAAAAAAACTACCTGCCCCCCTTTTGGCTGGCAGAATTTCAGGAGGGCCCCTTGGTTATCAAACCAGCCCCCCTTGGCCCCTGGTTCCAATTTTTCTGGGAACCCTTCCGGTATCGTGGATTTTCAGGAGCCAGCCGGGCCCCTCCCCGCCACAGGCCCCCCCAAAAAAAACCCCGGCCCTTTTTCCCGGAAAAAAACTCAACCCCCCCCCTTCTTGGGTGGCAGATTGCAGGAGCCACTTGGGTCTATCAAAACCCGCCGACTTGGCCCCGGTGCCACTTTTCTGGGAAACCCTCCTGGGGCCGTGGATTTTCAGGAGCCAGCCCGGCCCCTCCCAGCCACAGGCCCCCCAAAAACCCAAAAATACGGGCCCCTTTTTTCCCGGAATAAAAAACTACCCCCCCTCTTTGGTGGGAGATTGCAGGAGCCCCTTGGCCCCTATAAAAACCCCCGACTGGGACTGGTGCCACCTTTTACGGGAACCATCCGCTATCGTGGATTTTCAGGAGCCAGCCGGGCCCCCCCCCCGCCCCAGGCCCCCCAACACAAAACCCCGGGCCCCTTTTCCCCCGGGAAACAAAACTCACCCCCCCGCTTTTGGCTGGGAGTTGCAGGGCCCCCTTGGCTCTATCAAAACCCCCCGATTTGGCATGGGGCCCCCAACCGGGGAAAGGGTTGTGGTTTTAGGGGGGGGGAAGGCCCCCCAAAAAATTTTTTTTAAAAAGTTTTGGGGGGGGGGTTTGGGGGGGACCCACGGGGAAAGGGGGGGGGGGGGAAAAAAACCGCTTTTTCCCGGAAAACAAAACCCCCGCAAACCCCCGGGCCCAAAAGGGCCCCGCCCATCAAACACCCCACTTTGTATGGGCCACGTTTCACCCCGGGGCCCCCATCGCGTATCGGGATTTTTTAGGGGCCAGCCGGCCCCTCCCCGCCCCAGGGGCCCCCCAACAAAAAAGCCCCTTTTTCCTGGAAAAAAAAGACCTCCCTTTCTTTGGGGGAGATTGCAGGGCCACTTGCCCCATAAAACAGCCCCCTTGGCCCTGTGCCACCTTTCATCTGGGGAACCCTCCGAAAGTGGATTTCAACAGCCGGCCCCTCCCCCCAAAAAGCCCCCCAACAAAAACAGGGCCCTTTTCCTGGAAAAAAACTGCCCCCCTTTGGTGGCAGAATGAGGAGCCACTTGCTCTATCAAAAAAAGCCCGATATGGGACTGGTTCCCCTTCGCTGGGAACCATCCTGCGTATCTGGATTTTTAGGGGCCAGCCTGCCCCCCCAGCCCAGGCCCCCAAAAAAACCAAAGGCCCTTTTCCCCGGAAAAAAAACCCCCCACTACCCTCTTCGGATGGTAGATTCAGGGGCCCCTGGTCTACAAACCACCGACTGGCAAGGTGCCCCTTTCTGGAACCATCCTGCGGGCCCGGGATTTTTTTTTAGGAGCCACCGGCCACTCCCCGCCACAGGCCCCCCAAAAACAAACCGCCTTTTCCCTGGCAAACAAAAACCACCACCCCGCTTCGCTGGAGATTGCAGGACCCCTTGCCTCACAAACCACCCGACTGGCACTGGGCCACTTTCATTGGGAACCATCCGCGGCTGGATTTTTCAGGAGCCCCCGCCACTCCCCGCCCCAGCCCCCAAACACAAACAGGCCCTTTTCCTGGAATAAAAATACCCCCTCTCTGGCGGCAGATTGAGGGCCATTGGCTCTATCAAACCAGCCGACTCGGCACTGTGCCCACTTTCTGGGAACCCTCCTGCGGTGTGGATTTTCAGGAGCCCCGGCCCCTCCCCGCCACGGCCCCCGGAA
>NW_026994625.1:0-6008 GCF_028769735.1 Zonotrichia leucophrys gambelii
GGAATGCGCCCAGATGGGGCACCAGTGCAGGGGGCGGTTGTGCAAATGGACGCATCTGTCCGAGAGGGGGCAGGCTTGAATCCGGGAAGCGGTTTGTTGAGGGGTGGCCGGTTTGTCGGTGGCCGGAGTGGTCCGTTCCCATGAAACGTGGCTGGTGGTTTCGAGAAGAGGTGGCTCTGCTTGCATGGCGGAGGCGGGGTCAAGCAATGGTCCGGAAGTCGTGGATGGTGGAGTTCCTGCAGTGAGGCCAAGGGCGTTGTTGGGTCCTGGGAAAGGTCGTGTCTGAAAAGCCTGCTGGTGGCCAGTGGCCGGGCCAGTCCAAGAAGGTCGGTGTCAGAACAGCCAGGAGTTGAGGAGGGTGTTTGATTGCCAGGGAAATGGCTCTGTTTACCAGGAGGGCGCGGAGTTGGCGGCGAGTGGGAGGTGTGGCTGCCCAACGCCGCGAGCGGTGGTTTTTCCGGGTCTTCGGCTGGGTGTAGTGGCGTCCGAAAAGCAGGTCGGGGTCGAGGTGGCAGTGCCTGTGGTTGGCAGGTGGCCGAAGCAATCAGCGGCGGTTGTTCAGGAAAGTGGCAGGAGTCGGGGTTCGGAAGGCCGATTGATATGGCCAGGTGAGTGGCAGGCCCTGAGTCGGAGGTGGGGTCGTGCTCCGCAGGCAGTTTGAGAAGGCTGCGGTTGAGGGTGATCCAAGCGTTTTGGAAGGCCTGTGTGTGGGCCGTGGCTGGAACCTGCCTAATCAGATGAGTGGTCCTTTTTTTTTTTTTTTTTTTTTTTTTTTTTTTTTTTTTTTTTTTTTTTTTTTTTTTTTTTTTTTTTTTTTTTTTTTTTTTTTTTTTTTTTTTTTTTTTTTTTTTTTTTTTTTCGAAGGTGTTTGTTGGGCTGGGGGTGCGCTGCTCCGAACACTACGGTGGTTCAAGAGTGAGCCATCGGTGGTTTAAGCAGTGGTCCTCTCTCCAGCAGAGGGTGTTTTCAGGAAAGCTGTTGTTGGGCTGTGCTGGAGTGGCGCTGCTCCGAAACCAGCGTGGTTCCCAAAGGGCGTGCAGTCGTGTTGATAGAAGGTCCTGCATCTGCACCAGAAGGGGGTATTTTCCGGAAAGGCTGGTGTGTTGGGCTTGTGAGTGCGCTGCTCCTGAAAATCCAGATACGCGAGTCAGAGAAGTGGCCATCCATCGGTATGAGCAAGGCTGATCCAGGGCGTGTTTTCGGAAGGCGTGTGTGTGGTGGGTGGGTGGCTCCTGAAATCCACGCTGGTCCAGAAGGCCTGCTGGTTGAAGCAAGTCTCTCAATCAGCAGGGGGATTTTCGAAAAGCGTTGTTGGGCTGTGTGGTGGCTGCTGAAATCCACACGAGTTCAGTGAGGCAGGCATGGGTTTACAAGTCTCTGCATTGCACGAAGGGCGGAGTTTTTCCGGAAAGGGTTTGGGCCTGGGTGGAGTGCGCTGCTCGAAAATCCACCCGGTGTCCGAAGGCACTCTGTGGTTTGTAACAGTGCTATCTCACGAAGGGAGGTTTTTCGGAAAAGGCCGTGGTTTGTTTGGGCTTGGTGGGAGTGGCGGCTGGTTGAAAACCGATACGCGGATGGTTCCAGAGAAGGTGACCAGTGCCATCGGTGTTTGATAGAGCAAGTGGCTCCTGCATCTGCCAGCCAGAGGGGTGATTTTTTTGCGGAAAGGGCTGTTTGTGTTCGGGCTGTGGTGGAGTGCCGGCTGGTCTGAAATCACACGCAGGATGGTTCCAGAAAAGTGGCACAGTGCCAGTCGGGCTGGTTTGATAGAGCAAGTCCTGATCTGCCAGAAGGGGCGTATTTTTCCGGAAAAGGCTGTTTGTGTTGGGCCTGTGTGGGAGTGGCGCTGGCTCCTGAATCCACAGCGGAGGTTCCAGAGAGTGGACCGTGCCAGTCGGCTGTTTGATAGAGCAAGTGCTGCATCTGCAGCCAGAACGGGGTGAGTTTTTCCAGGAAAAGGGCGTGTTGTGTTGGGCCTGTGGCGGAGTGGCGGTGGCTCTGAAAATCACGCGCAGTGGTTCCATGAAAGGGGCCATGCAAGTCGGGCTGGTTTGATGAGCAAGTGTCCTGCAATCTGCCAGCCAGAAGGGGTATTTTTCCGGAAAGGGCGTGTTGTGTTGGGCGTGGCTGGAGTGCCGGTGCTCTGAAAATCCACTCGCAGGATGGTTCCAGATGAAAGTGGCACCGCCAAGTCGGCTGTTATAAGCAAGTGCTCTGCATTCACGAAGGGCGAGTTTTTCCAGGGAAAAGGGCGTGGTTTGTTTGGGGCCTGTGGCTGGAGTGGCCGGCTGGCTCCTGAAAATCCACGACGCAGGATGGTCCCAGATGAAGGTGGCACCAGTGCCAAGTCGGGCTGGTTTGATAGAGCCAAGTGCTCCTGCAATCTGCCACCAGAAGCGGGGAGTGAGTTTTTTTCCAGGGAAAAGGCGTGGTTTGTGTTCGGGGCCTGTGGCTGGGAGTGGCCGGCTGGCTCCTGAAAATCCACGATACGCAGGATGGTTCCCAGATGAAGGTGGCACCAGTGCCAAGTCGGGCTGGTTTGATAGAGCCAAGTGGCTCCTGCAATCTGCCAGCCAGAAGGGGCGGTAGTTTTTTTCCAGGGAAAAGGGCCGTGGTTTGTTTCGGGGGCCTGTGGCTGGGAGTGGCGCTGGCTCCTGAAATCCACGTACGCAGGATGGTTCCCAGATGAAGGTGGCACCAGTGCCAAGTCGGGCTGGTTGATAGAGCCAAGTGGCTCCTGCAATCTGCCAGCCAGAAGGGGGAGGTGTTTTTTTCCAGGGAAAGGGCCTGTTTGTGTTGGGGGCCTGTGGCTGGGAGTGGCGGCTGGCTCCTGAAAATCCACGATCGCGGATGGTTCCCAGATGAAAGGTGGCACCAGTGCCAGTCGGTGGTTTGATAGAGCAAGTGGCTCCTGCAATCTGCCAGCCAGAAGGGGGGTGAGTTTTTTCCAGGGAAAGGGCCTGGTTTGTGTTTGGGGCCTGTGGCTGGGAGTGGCGTGGCTCCTGAAAATCACATCGCAGGTGGTTCCCAGAAAAGGTGGCACCAGTGCCAAGTCGGGCTGGTTTGATAGAGCCAAGTGTCCTGCAATCTGCCAGCCAGAACGGGGGTAGTTTTTTTCCGGGAAAAGGGCCGTGGTTTGTGTTTGGGGCCTGTGGCTGGATGGCGGCTGGCTCCTGATACGCAGGATGGTTCCAGATGAAAGGTGGCACCAGTGCCAAGTCGGGCTGGTTTGATAGAGCCAAGTGGCTCCTGCAATCTGCCAGCCAGAAGCGGGCGGTGAGTTTTGTTTGCCAGGGAAAAGGGGCCGTGGTTTTGTTTCGGGGCCAGGGAGTGGCCGTGTCCTGAAAAGCCACGTGCAGGATGGTTCCCAGTCAAGTGGCACCATGCCAAGTCGGGCTGGTTTGATGACAAGTGGCCTCATTGCCACCGAAGCGGGGTGAGGAGTTTTTAGTTGGTCCTGGAAAAGTGCCGTGGATGTGTTCGGGGGCCTGTGGCTGGAGTGGCGCTGTCCTAAATCCACGCAGATGGTTCCCAAAAGGGACCATCCATCGGGCTGTTTAGAGCCAAGTGCCCTGCATCTGCGCAAAGGGCAGTAGTTTTTCAGAAAAGGCTGTTTGTTGGGGCCTGTGCTGGAGTGGCGCTGGCTCCTGAAATCCACCGCAGATGGTTCCGAGAAGGTGGACCAGGCCATCGGCTGTTTGATAGAGCATGGTCCTGCAATCGCACCGAAGGGGTAGTTTTTTCGAAGGCCGTGTTTTGTTCGGGCTGTGCTGGAGTGCCGCTGGTCCTGAATCCACACAGGATGGTTCCAGAAAGGCACATGCCAGTCGGGCTGGTTTGATAGAGCAAGTGGCTCTGCAATCTCCACCAGAGGGGTTTTTCAGGGAAAGCCGTGTTGTTTGGGCTGGAGGCGCTGCTCTGAAATCCACGCAGATGTTCCAGAAGGCTGCAGTCGGGTGTGAAGACATGCTCCTCATCTGCGCCAAGGGGTGTTTTTCAGGAAAAGCCTGTTGTGGGCTGGCTGGGTGGTGGCTCCTGAAATCCACCGCGATGGTTCCCAAAAGGCACGTGCAAGTCGTGTTGCAGTGTCCTATCCGAAGGGGTTTTTTCCAGGAAAAGGGCCTGTTTGTGTTTGGGGGCCTGTGGCTGGGAGTGGCCGGCTGGCTCCTGAAAATCCACGATACGCAGGATGGTTCCCAGACAAATGGTGGAACCAGTGCCATATCGGGCTGGTTTGATAGAGCAAGTGGCTCCTGCAATTTTGCCAGCCAGAAGCGGGCGGTGAGTTTTGTTTGCCAGGGAAAAAGGGCCGTGGTTTGTGTTCGGGGGCCTGTGGCTGGAGTGGCCGGCTGGCTCCTGAAAATCCACGATACGCAGGATGGTTCCCAGATGAAAGGTGGCACCAGTGCCAAGTCGGGCTGGTTTGATAGAGGCAAGTGGCTCCTGCAATCTGCCAGCCAGAAGCGGGCTGGGTAAGTTTTGTTTGCCAGGGAAAAGGGCCGTGGTTTGTGTTTGGGGGCCTGTGGCTGGGAGTGGCCGGCTGGCTCCTGAAAATCCACGATACGCAGGATGGTTCCCAGATGAAAGTGGCACCAGTGCCAAGTCGGGCTGGTTTGATAGAGCCAAGTGGCTCCTGCAATCTGCCAGCCAGAAGATGGGCAGGCATTTTTTACTTCCAGGGAAAAGGGCCGTAGTTTGTGTTTCGGGGCCTGTGGCTGGGAGTGGCCGGCTGGCTCCTGAAAATCCACGATACGCAGGATGGTTCCCAGATGAAAGGTGGCACCAGTGCCAAGTCCGGCTGGTTTGATAGAGGCAAGTGGCTCCTGCAATCTGCCAGCCAGAAGCGGGGCGGGTGAGTTTTGTTTGCCAGGGAAAAGGGCCGTGGTTTGTGTTCGGGGGCCTGTGGCTGGGAGTGGCCGGCTGGCTCCTGAAAATCCACGATACGCAGGATGGTTCCCAGATGAAAGGTGGCACCAGTGCCAAGTCGGGCTGGTTTGATAGAGCAAGTGGCTCCTGCAATCTGCCAGCCAGAAGATGGGGGTGAGTTTGTTTGCCAGGGAAAAGGGCCGTGGTTGTGTTCGGGGGCCTGTGGCTGGGAGTGGCCGGCTGGCTCCTGAAAATCCACGATACGCAGGATGGTTCCCAGACAAAGGTGGCACCAGTGCCAAGTCGGGCTGGTTTGATAGAGGCAAGTGGCTCCTGCAATTTTGCCAGCCAGAAGCGGGGCAGCTGAGTTTTACTTCCAGGGAAAAGGGCCGTGGTTTGTGTTCGGGGGCCTGTGGCTGGGAGTGGCCGGCTGGCTCCTGAAAATCCACGATACGCAGGATGGTTCCCAGATGAAAGGTGGCACCAGTGCCAAGTCGGGCTGGTTTGATAGAGCCAAGTGGCTCCTGCATCTGCCAGCCAGAAGGGGCAGGTCAGTTTTTATTCCAGGAAAAGGGCCGTGGTTTGTGTTCGGGGCCTGTGGCTGGGAGTGGCCGGCTGGCTCCTGAAAATCCACGATAGCAGGATGGTTCCCAGATGAAAGGTGGCACCAGTGCCAAGTCGGCTGGTTTGATAGAGCCAAGTGGCTCCTGCAATCTGCCAGCCAGAAGATGGGCAGGTCAGTTTTTACTTCCAGGAAAAGGGCCGTAGTTTGTGTTTCGGAGGGCCTGTGGCTGAGAGTGGGCCGGCTGGCTCCTGAAAATCCACGATACGCAGGATGGTTCCCAGATGAAAGGTGGCACCAGTGCCAAGTCGGGCTGGTTTGATAGAGCCAAGTGGCTCCTGCAATCTGCCAGCCAGAAGCGGGCGGGTGAGTTTTGTTTGCCAGGGAAAAGGGCCGTGGTTTGTGTTCGGGGGCCTGTGGCTGGGAGTGGCCGGCTGGCTCCTGAAAATCCACGATATGCAGGATGGTTCCCAGATGAAAGGTGGCACCAGTGCCAAGTCGGGCTGGTTTGATAGAGCCAAGTGGTCCTGCAATCTGCCAGCCAGAAGAGGGCGGTAGTTTTATTTGCCAGGGAAAAGGC
>NW_026994626.1:0-6000 GCF_028769735.1 Zonotrichia leucophrys gambelii
GAGTCCTAGGAAATTCAAAAGGCTTACCATCAGGCTTCCTTAGGAGTGGCTACTGAAAGATCATTCACGTACTGCAACAGCCTCCTTTCCTCTTGTGGAGCTTCTCGGGACTCTGGGTCTTTGCAAGCTGTTCCCCAATCGGAGTGGGGAATTTTGAAGCCTTCAGGCACATGGACTATGTGAACTTGTGTTTGAATGCAAAAATGTTCTGGCTGGCTTCGTGGATAGGGAGGCAAAAGAAGGTATCTCTTAGGCCTAAAACAGTGAACCAGGTTAGCTCAGGTGTTCCCTATCTTCCTTTTGAAGGGAATTACTCAACTCTCACTGGTTGTCTTCTTTCCTTAAGCTTGATTACCATGGGGGGCATTTTTCACTCTCCCTGGTACAGCAGAGGCCCATACCCTTGAAAACACTTATTTACTTATTCTAATATCTCCTTACTAATGTCTTTCATGATTTCATTGTCTGTTAATGTTAAGCCTAACATCTTCATTTGCCTCCAGAGTAACCTTTCTCATTTGAGAATGTTTAGCAAATTGAGCAAATTGTACAAAAGCTTCTAAGTACACATTGTACACAGGTTACTTTAAAGGTTTGCAAAAGTATGCCTTCTCAGACTGGCCAGTTGTTCAGTTGTTCCCCAGACTACAACATAAACATTCTCCACAGGTACTAAAGCTTTATTTAAAACTGAATATATGGCCCTTGTGTCGACTAAAATTCTTCCCTTTTGGGGAGGTCATCTTTATCCTTCCTCCCTCACCTTGGGAGGAGCCTTTAAGAAATCATATGTACTCATTTTGCGAACTGTGATTGCTTTGCATTTTAGCATGATAATTTTTGCTTGACTTCATACATTGCTATCTTATGCTGAACAACATGTTTGATTTGCTTTCTCTTTGCCTTGTTTTCCTTTAAAAGGGCCAAGACCAGAGGGTGGTCTGATCTCACAGTCTCTTTGCCATTCTGGGTGATTTCTTAAAACAAAAAGACATTTCAGCATACAAAAACCCTATCCCATTTATCTTCCTATTTTAAAACAGTACTAACTGCAATGAAGTATTATAAATCTTTTTATTTTCTGAGCTGCTGTTACTGGCAACCTCCTCTCAGTGAGCCCCTCCTAAAAGGGGCTAGTTTAGGAACCTCTTTGCTCTTGTCAGTTCTCATTATCTCTTTCTCCTTGCCCTATCTCGCTTCCACCCAAACTTCTCTTTACAAAGCTTCAGTAGTTTCTCGGTCTTCCTCCTACACACACCAAGTGGCAGGTATCAGACATGATTTCCCACACACAAGGTTTAAGATCTTAGACTCTGAATCAGCTTGATCAGAAACCTCTAATCTACACTCGGGGCACGTGCCCTGACGCTTATTAGAACAATAGCAATACCAGCGTTTCTCACAAACTCTGCGCTGCAATAATACCCACGCAGTGTGCCAGCCTCTTGATGCACCGAAGGCTCCCCAAAATTTCCCGCAAAGGCAGGCTATTCTGTTTATTACCGGAAGCTCTAAATCCTCTACAGCAAGCTGTTCCCAGTCCAGACTTACTAGAGTGCCAGCTGAAGTCTCATTAACTAATTCATTTCTTCTATCTAAACTCTGTTTTACAAAATATCAGTCGTTTCTAGTTCTCTTCTTGCACAATCTAATTAAGCACTGTGTCTACTTACACCTGTTTTACTGCTTTGCAAAAAGGCTGTGCTTGTCACATCCGAAACTCTGATATGCCCACAGACACAGACACACGCACCCCCCACCCTTTATCTCAAATTCACTGGAGTCAAGGCTTGAATTGCTGTGAGGGGGAGAATTCTTGGTATTCCTTTAACTTGCTTTATCGTAGTTAAGCATAAATCACCATACTATAATTCTCCTGTGTAAAATGCTACTCTTGTAGCAAACAAAATCTTAAAATTTCCATAAACACTACTATACAATCCAAGAATCAAATTACCACAATGCAGTGGAAGAAAATCACCACACAAAATCACTGGGAAAGGGCATATCTCTCAAAGTGCTCACTTTTCTCAACACAACACAGCATACCATAATTCAGCATTTACTCACATCAGTTTTTCCTGGACACAATCAAAATAACAGCACACAGTCTAGAGATCAAGTCCAAACATCCAGGGCAAAGGAACTCTCTGAGCTCATACTCACGGTTAAAATGTACCAAATCTACACAAATCACTACATTTAAACACGATAAATACCTTCACTGACATTCCGCTTCTCCGCAGGGCACTTTTCTCCCCGCCCCCACAGCCTGCTGCAGCCAGTGCCTCAGGCCTCACTCAGCTGCTTCAAACACGGGTAGTACTCACCTCCCCGCACTGCAGAGCACTGTAGATCTACTCTCTTTTATACACCATACACTTATACACTTGCACGATTACAAACACAGTGCACTGACCACACAATGCATTAACCATACAGCGACACCGTGTCCGGACACCACACACACACACACACAAACAAAACACACACGGGTTCAGCAGTTCTGCTCTATCAGAACAATGAACCCCCAATACACACATACACGGGTTCACCCGACCCACCCCCAGGGTCACTAGCGGTCTGCTCTATCAGAACGATGAACCCCGTCTCTAACACAGCTGCTCCATCAGCTATACCCAGACGTCTCTGAGTGATTTACTCCCTAGCTCTCTTTTCCCCCGGGGGCCCCTCAGTACATACCACATCTTCCTCTGAAGGCCAGCAGGTCGTTGTCTGTCCTCGCAGGAGGCAGGTTGAGACGAGCAGAGCCCCACCAGGAAAAAAATCCTAGGGCGCACCTTGGGAGGTCCATCTATCCCCCCTGCCCCTGCGGGGACAGAGAACTCCCGGCTTGGCTTGCCATAATGTTTTTCGGAGAAAAGAAGAAAACCCCAAAACTTTGTCAAAGTTGTAAAGCTTGGTATGTTTATTACAGCGCTGGACGCATGCGGAGATTGCTCTCCTCAAAAAAGGCATGCGTACCTCTGAGAACTTCAGGTCTCTTTTTATCTCTCTCTCAAATACATATGCATACAGTTTCACAATAGGTTCATACATATTCATTTTTATGGGTTTAGTGTGACTTTTACCACTAGTTCCTTTTTATCAGAAAAAATTCCAAGGTCAGGTTGACTGGCCCTTACAGCAGTCCTCTGTCTCCCTCTATCATCTTCTGTCTCCCCCCCTTTATTTCTGTTCTTCGCTGAAGTAACTTCACTGAGCTTAGGCCTTGCAGTCTGGCTAAATAACTAGGATTTCTAACCACAGACTCAACTCAAAAATGTACATTTCACCTAAATTTAAATGCATTTCTATCCTGGAAAATTTTCACTTTGCTTCAGCAGGGTGGCCTGAGAAGGGGGGAGGGAAATGCAGCAGCACAGGGCCCATGGAACCAAGGAACCAGTGTGACACTGTGGGGGCCTCATGGAATCGTGGAGACCACTGTGACATTGCTGGGCCTCATGGAACCAAGGGGACCATACTGACACTCAGTGGCTCCGTGGAATGTAGGGATCTTCGTGACACTGAGAGGCCCCATCAAACCAAGGGTCTTTTGTGACACTGTGTGGACTCCTCAAACTGTGGAGACCATTATGACACTTTTGGGTATCATGAAACCAAGTGGCCGTTGTGACACTGTGAGACCCCATAGAGCCCAGGGTCTACTGTGACACTGCAAGCCCTCATGAAACCATTGTAAGACCATTAAGAGACTTCACAGCCTCTTGGAATGAAGGGGACCATTGTGACACTGAGGAGACTCATGGAATCCCAGAGACCATTGTGATACTATGAGGTCCCATGGAATAAGTAAAGCATTGTGACACTGTGAGGCCTCATGGCATCAGTGAGACCATTGTGACCCTGGGGGTCCCCACAGAACCAAGAGGACCATTGTGATACTGTGGGGCCTTGTGAAACCAAGAGGCCTTTGTGACACTGCAGGCCTGCATGGAACCAAAGCTCCAGGGTGACACAGAGGGACCTCCTGTCATCAGTGGTCCATTGTGACACTGTGGAGTCAAAGAAGACCATTGTGACCCTGCAAACGCCCAGGGTCTAAAGGTCCATTGTGACATTGCAGAGCTCATGTAACAGAGGAGTCATGTGACATTGTGGGGCCTGGGGAACCATGGATATCACTGTAACACTGCAACACCTCATGGAAATGTTGACACCATTGTGAAACTATGGGGCCATATGGAACCTAGGGGTCATTGTGACACTGTGGGATCCCATCGAACCAAGGCACCATTGTGACACTTCAGGGCCACATAAAACCAAGGGAAGATAGAACAGATCTGGCTGGTTTGGCCTCCAAGGAGCCACCTGACTCCATGTTTTGGGAACAATGTTTTCAGCACTCTAAAAATAATATAAAAACTGCTGTGCCACACTCTCAGCTGTTACAGCCCCAAAAAGCACAGGCTGTCTTTGCTCACAGAGTCACAATTGTGGTGGGATTTCTACCACACCAGAGGACAATCAATTTTTTGTTTTCTCCTGGAAATAACTACAGCACTTCTGGGTAGCAAGGCAAACATGAGCCTCTTTTAATGGCCCTTGAAACTGGCCATGTGAAATGAGGGACACAAAGCCAAAGGTCAGCTGAACCTGTGATCTCTGAATGTCTTCACAATCTTCCCAGGAAGATGAATGGGAATCACTGTTCTGCCAGGGAAACTGCATCTGCTGGGAATGGGGTGTAGAAAATGTGCTTTCTGCTCCTCTCAGAGCCAAAATTCCTACACATTTCTTCTAAGTCCCTCTTAGAAAAGGACCATGTTCAGCTGAGTGACAGTGAAGCAAAATGGCAATCCAGGAATAAATGTTCCTCTGCACAACATCCTCCATTCACATGGATGCTTCCTCACTGGCACACAGGAACAAGGAAGGAACAAAAATGCATCATTGTACATCAAGTCAGATGTGTTAAGGGATGAACAGATCTCACAGGCATATGGAAACCTCCCCTGAAAACCCAGTCCACGGAGAGCCTGAGCTGTTTTGTGGTTCTAGGCATGAAGATGCTCAGGATCTTCCACAGATGCTCAGGATTGTGCCTGGATCTTGCTCTGGAAATTCCAGTGGCTCAGCTGAGCACTGTGGGGATGATTTACACTGCACTGAGAGGGGCCACAGTCCTGCAAGGGTCTTTTATCAGGAGCAAACAGCAGCCTGGAGGGTGGGGAATGCTGGGTCTGAACCACTGCTCATCCTTCACCTTAATGTGGAGCTGCCCCCAAAGTTGCCATGTATCATTTTTTATTTTTCTCCTGTTAGGTATATTTTGGAGCAGCTGTTTTATGTGGCTTTTTATGGTGATCCTGTGGGAAGCAGCCATTTGCCTGCTGTGATATCCTCACAACTAACACTAACTCCTCATTCCCTTTGGTATTATTTGGGGTTTTTTATTTGTTTGATTGGTTTGCGTGGGTTTGTTTATTTGGGGTTTTGTCTGTTTTGGTTTGAGCTTTTTATTTGCTTTTTTATAAATGACTGGTTAAGTTGGCATAGCCAAACTCAAGAAAATGTAAACCAGGCTTGACTTTCCAGAAATTACTTTTGGCTGGGTTTAGCTGCATCCCTAGACTCAGGATCACCAGTATATTTGCAGGTTTTGCTCTGCATCATCAGCCTGCCCAGACTCTGCTTGGTGTTTCACAAATGGAGAAGACAGTGGACATTGTGCCAAGCTTCCTTTCAAACAGAAAAACTGTCAGCATGACAGAAAAGAAGAAAAAAATAAAATTCACCAGTTAGAACAAGTGTCCCACCATCTTTCCCTCCACTGTTATTAATTTTGTACATTTAGAGGCAAATCTGGGTCTAAAACTTCCATCTCTCAGTTCCTGATGCTGTTTGCTACCCTTCAGCCTTGACATCCCCTGATCGGACTGACTGCTGTCCAAGTGGGACTGGGGATGCTCAGCCTGAAAAGAGGAGACACTGGGAGGCTCCACTGTGGCTGTGCAGGACTGGGAGGGTCCCACA
>NW_026994627.1:0-5996 GCF_028769735.1 Zonotrichia leucophrys gambelii
AAGAGCTGCTCCTGCTCCAGGCCCATGGCCCATCCCAGAGCTGGGGCAGCCACAAAGCTGTGCCCATTTCTGCTCATTACTGCTGTGATGGGGATGGATCCTCAGCCACTTGGAGGCCGATGATGAATTTTACTGCTCCAGAGGCTTCTTCTTTCTTGAGGTTTTTCATTCAGGAATTCAGTTAGAAAAGCTCATAAATATTTGTTCAGAATACCAAAACAAGACAAGTCTCTGGGAATCATTCAAGTTTTTAATTCTTCAGAGGTTAATTAGTCACATTGCAGAAGTGTATTCAAAATGAATATAGTATATTGAAAACAATGAAGAGAGAACTGTTTTGTCCAGTTCAGTTGTCTTTTCCAGTTTAGGTTGATATCAGCAATGTCCAATTTATATTGGCCCCCACCACCTTCTAATGCATTTTGAACAGATATGAAAATCAAGACTCCTCATCACTGACAATCAATCACACTTTGCCCCTCCCCCCTCCCCAACACTTCCGTCATCCAACCCTTCTACCCACTGTCTCCCACCAGCCCCCTGTGAAGAGCCTGGCTCTGTGTTCTCCATCCCCTCCTCGCTGGCACTGCCAGGCTGGCATGAGGAGCCCCTCAGCCTTCCCTGCTCTGGGCTGGACCAGCCCAGCTCCCTCAGCCTCTGCTCACAGCCCAAGGGCTCCAGCCCCACCTTGGAGGCCCTTCCCAGACCCTGCTCCAGCTGCCAGACATCTTTCCTGCTCTGGGGAGCCCAATCCATGCCACAGTGACCTGGATAATCCCTGTCCTTGGTGTCCTGGTCACACAGCCCTGGCCTCTTGTCCCCATGTCAGGCTCTGGGGTGGATCCTGTGGAACATCCTTTGGTGGACGCTGTGGCTCCAGGTGGGTGGGGGAAATACCGGTGGACAGGGACCCTACTGGGCATGAACAGGTTTGGACTTACTGGGAGAAACTGTGAGGGGGAGCTGGGGCAGAGTGACCAACCCAGTGACCTGACACAGCCCTGCCGGGATGTCACACAGCCCCTCTGGGATGTCTCAGACTGCACTGTGATGTCACAGCCCATTTTCTAATGTCACACAGTTAGTCTCTGATGTCACAGCCAACTCTGTGATGTCACGGCCAGCTCTGTGATGTCACACCTCTGCCATGTGATGTCACAGATGCAGTTCTATGATGTCATCGTTCTTGATGACCTCACATAACCCACTCTGTGACCTCATGTTACCAGATGATCAGTTGTCTCCACCAGGTTTGCTGACACCTGGAGCTTGTTCTCCACATACCCAGACCTATGGAAACCACACAATGCCCATTGTGTGAGAAGGGGAACTGGAAGTTCACCAGCCTCAGTGTCCTGCAGCTCAGCCAGGTGTCGCAGACATCTTTTCATTAAAATCCTTTTGTTAGGATTTTTCCTGCTGAAGCTGAGAAGTTTCAGCAACAAATGTAAACAATGGTTATCTGCTGCTGTGGAATGCAACAGGTGGATCCGTGATTGGTCTCCTGTGGATGTTTGGATTTACTGACCAGTCATGGCAGAGCTGGCTCTCGCTCTCTCTCTGAGACACAGATCTTTGTTATTAATTTTTTCTTTTTCTATTCTTAGCTTAGCTAGCCTTCTGAGAACTTTTTTCTTCTATTTATTTTAGTATAGTTATAATGTAGTATATATATCATAAAATATTAAATGAAGCCTTCTGATCATGGATCAACATTCTCGCCTCTCTCTTCTCCTGCAACCCTTGAGACATATGAATGGGGACACAAGCATCATAACATCACCCCAGGACACAATGTTACAGCCAGGCCCACTGGAACATTGGGGTCCACAACCACCAGGGACCACCAGAGAGACCTCCAGGACACCAGAACTCATGGGTAAAGAAGAGGGGAAACATGTTAATGATTTTGGGGAAACCATTATCATATTTATGTTTAGTCTGGGAAAAGCAATGAATATGTGTGCAAAATACAGAAAATTAACAAAAACTTTCCTGTACTCACCATGCACGGCTTTGGGTGAAGCAACCCCCCGTGCATCCAGCTGAATAAAGAATGCAGTTTCTTAATGCTACATTGGGGTTAAGGAGTTTTCTGTTTTACCAAATTTTTGGTAACACTCCCACTTCCAAGGAAAGCTCTGTCTCCTGCTGTTCACAAACAGAGAAGGGCTGGTGGCAGATGGTGGGCTCAGAGGCTGCCTGGGGCACAGTGATCATGGAATAATCAAGTTTTCAATGGTCTGTGAAAGAAGGAGGGGCAGCAACAAAACTTCTGCACTGGAATTAGGAAGGACAAACTTTGGCCTATTTAGGAGGTAGTTTTGGGGAGTACCAAATCACGTACTGATTCTTTGAAGGGACACAGGCCTTAAAAACAAAGGGGTCCAGGAAGGATGGGCACATTTCAAGATAGTAATCTTAAGAGGGAAGGGGAAGCCCTTCCGAGTGTGCCAAAATATGAGCTATTGAAGAAAATTACTGTCCTGGCTGCCTATGGAGCTTTTGCAGGG
Organism: Zonotrichia leucophrys gambelii; assembly: GCF_028769735.1. Lineage (NCBI taxonomy): Eukaryota > Metazoa > Chordata > Aves > Passeriformes > Passerellidae > Zonotrichia > Zonotrichia leucophrys. The sequence continues at coordinate 2,514 of NW_026994627.1, forward strand.
ATTCAAGGGAAAGAAGAGGATGCATCAACTTTGGACAGAAGGTCAGTCAACTTAGGAAGTATTTAAGAATGTTGTTAGGTCATGCATGAAAGAAAAGTTGAAGTGTGAAAGCTAATTAGTTAACCTTGACCCCTTGCTGAAAAATGATAGAAAATATTTCTACTAATAAATTTACAGCCAAACATGAGATAAGAATCTCTACTCTTCATTGGATGCACTGGAGAATATAGAAACTAATGATAAGGAAAAGGCTGAACTACTTAACACCTTATTTGCCTCACTTTTCAATATTAGGACAGGCTGTCCTCAGCACAAGTGTTCTCCTGAGCTGGTAGATGGGCACAGGGAGCAGAACAGCCCCCCTGTAAACCAGGAGGAAGCAGTTGGTGACCAGCTGAGCCACTCAGATGCTCACAGGTGTGTGGGATCAGATGAGATCCATCCTAGGGGGATGAGGGAGCTGTGGATGAGCTCCCCAAGCTGCTCTCCATCATTTACCATCAGTGCTGGCTCAGCAGGGAGGTCCCAGAGGACTGGAGGTGCCAGTGTGAGCCCATCCCCAAGAAGGGCTGGAAGGAGGAGCTGGGGAACTCCAGGCCTGTCAGCCTGACCTGGGTGCCCGGCAAGGTTATGGAACAGATCACTTGAGTGCCATCACAGGGCACCCACAGGATGGCCCAGGGATCAGAGCCAGCCAGTGCAGATTTAGGGGTGGCAGGTCCTGCCTGACCAACCTGGTCTCCTTTTATGACCAGGTGACCCACCTGTGGATGTGGGAAAGGCTGTGAATGTTGTGTGCCTGGACTCCAGCAAAGCCTTTGACACTGTCTCTGTCAGCATTCCCTGGAAAAGCTGCAGCCCACGGCTTGGGCAGGTTCCCTCCTCGCTGGGAAATTTAAGGGCTGGCTGGAGGCTGGGCCCAGAGAGTGGTGGGGATGGTGCTGCACCCAGCTGGTGTCCAGGCACTGGTGGTGTCCCCAGGGGGCTGTGCTGGGCCCAGTCCTGTTTAATATCTTCACTGATGATCTGGGGAGGGATCGAGTTCACCATTCACAAATTGCAGATGGCACCAAGCTGGGTGTGAGTGTGGATCTGCTGGAGGGCAGGACAAGAAGACACAGCCTTTAGCTGCACCAGAGGAGGTTCAGGCTGGACAATAGGAAAAAGTTCTTCACAGAAAGGGTGAGTGGGCATTGGAATGGGCGTGCCAGGGGGGAGGTGCAGAGTCACTGTCCCTCTCCAGTGGCACTTAGTGGCATGGTCTGGGTGACAAGGCAGTATTAGGGCATTGGTTGGGCTTGATGATCCCAAAGGTCTTTTCCAGCCTATTTGATTCCGCATTCTGTGATAATTGGGACACTCTGGGGCCATTGTGACAATGCAGGGCCTTGTGGAACTGAGAGGACCATGGTGAAACCCTGCAGCCCCACAGAACCAGGAGTCCACTGTTGTGCTGTGAGGCCAAATGGAAGCAGGGAGTGCCCCGTGACACTCTGGGTCCTCATGGAACCACAGAGGCCATTGTGACACTGCAGGGCCTTGTGTAACCAAGGGGTTTCACCATTTTGGCACTGAAAAACCAAGGAGACCTTTGGGAGACTCCAGGGCCCAGTGGAACCAAGGGGCCGTCCTTACACTGAGGGAACTCATGGAACCAAGGGGACATTGTGACACTGCAGGATGCTGGGTAACCAAGGGACCACTGTGACATGATGGGGCCTCGAGGGATCTGGAAAAACATTGTGACACTGTGCGGCCTTGGGGAAACAAGGAGTCCATTGTGACACTGAGGGGACTTGTGGAACTCCAGAGACCATGGTGACAGTGTGGGACCTCATGTAACCATAGGGGCATTGTGACACTCTGGGACCTCATGGAAACAAGGGCCCACTGTGGAACTGCAGCCCCAACGAGTACATTGTGACACTGTGAAGCCCCATGGAACCAAGAAGAACATTGTCACATTTTGGGGCCCCATGGAACCAAAGTTGCTCTGCACGGTCTCATGGATCCAAGGACAACACAGGTGTCCTTGTCACGTGGACATCAGGTGCAGGGCCTGATGTTATGAAGAGGCCATTGTGACACGGAGGGGCCCCATGGAAACAAAGACATCTTTGCAGATGACACCAAGCTGAGTGTGAGTGTGGATCTGCTGGAGGGCAGGAGGGCTCTGCACAGGGCTCTGCACAGGCTGGATCAAGGGCCCAGATCACACAAAGTGTGGTTTAACAAGTCCAAGTCCGGGATCCTGCACTTTGGCCACAGTGCTACAGGCTGGGGACAGAGGGGCTGGACAGCAGCCAGGCACAAAGGGACGAACAGGGACTGATGGACAGCAGGCTGGACATGAGCCAGCAGTGTGCCCAGGTGGGCAAGAAGGCCAATGGCTCCTGGCCTGGCTCAGGAATGGTGTGGCCAGCAGGAGCAGGGCAGGGATTCTTCCCCTGTGCTGGACACTGGTTGGGCAGCACCTAGAGTGCTGTGTCTAGTTCTGGGCCCCCTGGGGTGGGCAAGAGAAAGAAATATGAAGCAGAAGGAGTAAAGAAAGCAAAGGTAAAGAAAAGGAAATGCTCAGTGCAGTTTGGGAGTGGCTGCCAGGAAGCCCTGGCCCTGAGCAACAGCATCTGCAGTGGGACAGGAAACTCCCAGCTGATGGGAACAAACTTTCCGGCTGACTGCAGAGGCCAGGACAAAGCTGAGTGGTTTCCCTGGAGTTCCCCAGCCCTTGCTGGCCCCAGGGGCTGATGGCATTTGTGCTCCCTCAGGTTCATGTCCCCACACCAACAGCATGGGGGTGCTCCCCCTGCTCTGTGCAATGCAAACAGGGGCTGCTGAGCCAGTGCTGCCGTGTCTGTGCCTGCAAGGATGGGGCACCTGTGTGAGCTGGGGGAGAGGCCAGGGCTGCAGAGGGGGGATGTTGTTGGCAGCTCCATCAGGACGCTCTGGGACGCTGCCCTGGGCTGTGCAGCGCACTGGGGATGGATCAGCCCCTGCTCTGCTGCTCCTTCCCATCTGCCCCAGGGCCCTTGCAGAGCCCCAGCCATGCTGTTTGCCCCCAGCCTGCCCACGGCCAGCCTGGGGCTGCTCACGGGGCTTTTCTGTGCTGAGCATTGGCCTGGGTGTTCTTGAGAGAGCCTGGGCAAGGAGCCTGGAGCCCCCAGGCCCTGGGCTGAGGCGTCAGCGCTGCCCCAGCAGTGCCCATGGCCTGTCCCTGCTGCAGCCCCGGCACTGCCACCCCCAGGGCTGTGCCCGGCCCCGAGAGCACTCAGGCCCTGCAGCAACACCAGGGCCACCAGGGCAGCGGGCCAGGGCCACGGCAGCAGCACTGGCAACACCAAGTGCTGCTGCTGCTGGGCACAGCTGCTGGGCCAGCCTGATCTGCCCCAGCTCTGCACACAGACATTGCTGCTGCAGCTCCAGAGAAGGCAACAAAAGGGATCTCTGCAAAAACTTTGCTGGGAGATCCTTAGTTCCTTTAAA
>NW_026994628.1:0-5996 GCF_028769735.1 Zonotrichia leucophrys gambelii
CCGCCCTTTTCCCTGCAAAAAAACCTCACCACCCCGCTTCTGGCGAGCATTGCAGGAGCCACTTGCTCTATCAAACCAGCCCGACTGCACTGGTGCCACCTTATCTGGGACCATCCTGCGTACGTGGATTTTCAGGACCAGCCGGCCCATCCAGCCACAGGCCCCAAACAAAACCACGGCCCTTTTCCCTGGCAAACAAAACTCACCCGCCCGAATTGGCGGCCGATTGCAGGAGCCACTTCCCTCATAAATCAGCACCTGACTGGCACTGGTGCCACCTTTCATCTGGGAACCATCCTGCGTATGTGGATTTTCAGGAGCCAGCCGGCCTCTCCCAGCCACAGGCCCCCGAACACAAACCACGGCCCTTTTCCTGCAAACAAACCTAATCCACCGCTTCTGGCGGCCGATTGCAGGAGCCACTTCCCCTATCAAACCAGCCGACTCGGCACTGGTGCCACCTTTCATCTGGGAACCATCCTGCGTATCGTGGATTTTCAGGAGCCAGCCGGCCACTCCCAGCACAGGCCCCCGAACACAAACCACGGCCTTTCCCTGGCAACAAAACTACCGCCCTCTCTGGCTGGCAGATTGCAGGAGCCACTTGCTTATCAACCAGCCGACTTGGCACTGGTCCACCTCATCTGGGAACCACCGCTACTGGATTTTCAGGAGCACGCACCCCAGCCCGGCCCGAAACAACACGGCCCTTTTCCCTGGAAAGAAACTACACGCCCGTCTCTGGCTGGCAGATTGCAGGAGCCACTTGCTCATCAACCAGCCGACTCCGCACTGGTGCCCTTTCACTGGGAAACCATCCTGGTACTGTGGATTTTCAGCAGCGGCCACTCACCAAGCCCCGAACAAGCACGGCCACTCAAACACCGCACTGGCATCAGCACTCTTCACAGCACCGGCCTCACCACGAACCACCCCTTCGACCCGCCGCAAAGCCTCCAACCCCTCGGCATTGCACTTCTCACATCCGATGATGGCCACCGCACTACCCGCACACACCCCTCAACCCCGTTTCCCTGGCAAAAACTCACCCGCCCTTCTGGCTGGCAGATTGCAGGAGCACTTCCTATCAAACAGCCCGACTGGCACTGTGCACCTTTCATCTGGGAACCATCTGCGTATCGTGGATTTTCAGGAGCCAGCGGCCACCCAGCCACAGGCCCCAAACAAAACACGGCCCTTTCCCTGGAAAAAACTCCCCCTCTCTGGCTGGCAGATTGCAGGAGCCACTTGCTCTATCAACCAGCCCGACTGGCACTGGTGCCACCTTTCATCTGGGAACCATCCTGCGTATGTGGATTTTCAGAGCCAGCCGGCCACTCCCAGCCACAGGCCCCGAACACAAACACGGCCCTTTTCCTGGAAAAACTACCGCCGCTTGGCTGGCAGATTGCAGGAGCCACTTCCTCTTCAACCAGCCCGACTCGGCACTGGTGCCACCTTTCATCTGGGAACCATCCTGGTATCGTGGATTTTCAGAGCCAGCGCCATCCAGCCACAGGCCCAAACAAACACGGCCTTTTCCCTGAAATAAACAACGCCCCTTCTGGCTGGCAGATTGCAGAGCACTTGCTCTATCAACAGCCGACTGGCACTGGTGCACTTTCTGGGACCATCCTGCGTATGTGATTTCAGGAGCCAGCGGCCACTCCCAGCCACAGGCCCAAACAACACGGCCCTTTCCCTGGAAAAAACTACCGCCCCTTCTGGCTGGCAGATTGCAGGACCACTTGCTCTATCAACAGCCGACTGGCACTGTGCACCTTTATCTGGAACCATCCTGGTATCGTGGTTTTCAGGAGCCAGCGGCCACTCCCAGCACAGGCCCCAACACAAACCACGGCCCTTTTCCCTGGAAGAAAACTACCGCCCGCTTCTGGCTGGCAGATTGCAGGAGCCACTTGCCTCTATCAATCCAGCCCGACTCGGCACTGGTGCCACCTTTCATCTGGGAACCATCCTGCGTATCGTGGATTTTCAGGAGCCAGCCGGCCACTCCCAGCCACAGGCCCCGAACACAAACCACGGCCCTTTTCCCTGGAATAAAAACTGACCTGCCCTCTTCTGGCTGGCAGATTGCAGGAGCCACTTCCTCTATCAAATCCAGCCCGACTCGGCACTGGTGCCACCTTTCATCTGGGAACCATCCTGCGTATCGTGGATTTTCAGGAGCCAGCCGGCCACTCCCAGCCACAGGCCCCAAACACAAACACGGCCCTTTTCCCTGGAAGTAAAACTGACCGCCGCTATCTGGCTGGCAGATTGCAGAGCCACTTGCCTCTATCAAACCAGCCCGACTCGGCACTGGTGCCACCCCCCCCCCCCCCCCCCCCCCCCCCCCCCCCCCCCCCCCCCCCCCCCCCCCCCCCCCCCCCCCCCCCCCCCCCCCCCCCCCCCCCCCCCCCCCCCCCCCCCCCCCCCCCCCCCCCCCCCCCCCCCCCCCCCCCCCCCCCCCCCCCCCCCCCTCAGACCTTCCTCATCAAACCAGCCCGACTTGGCACTGGTGCCACCTTTCATCTGGGAACCATCCTGCGTATCGTGGATTTTCAGGAGCCAGCCGGCCACTCCCAGCCACAGGTCCCCAAACAAATACTACGGTCCTTTTCCCTGGCAAAGAAAACTGACCTGCCCGTCATCTGGCTGGCAGATTGCAGGAGCCACTTGCCTCTATCAATCCAGCCCGACTCGGCACTGGTGCCACCTTTCATCTGGGAACCATCCTGCGTATCGTGGATTTTCAGGAGCCAGCCGGCCACTCCCAGCCACAGGCCCCCGAACACAAACTACGGCCCTTTTCCCTGGAAGTAAAACTGACCTGCCCGTCATCTGGCTGGCAGATTGCAGGAGCCACTTGCCTCTATCAATCCAGCCCGACTCGACACTGGTGCCACCTTTCATCTGGGAACCATCCTGCGTATCGTGGATTTTCAGGAGCCAGCCGGCCACTCCCAGCCACAGGCCCCAAACAAATATTACGGCCCTTTTCCCTGAAATTAAAACAGACCTGCCCATCTTCTGGCTGGCAGATTGCAGGAGCCACTTGGTACTATCAAACCAGCCCGACTTGGCACTGGTGCCACCTTGGGTCTGGGAGCCATCCTGCGTATTGTGGATTTTCAGGAGCCAGCCGGCCACTCCCAGCCACAAGTGCCCAAAAACAATCTACGGCCCCTTTCCCTGGAATAAAAACTGACCTGCCCATCTTCTGGCTGGCAGATATCAGGAACCACTTGGCTCTCTCAAATCAGCCCAACTTGGCACTGGTGCCACCTTTTATATGGGAACCATCCTGCGTATCGTGGATTTTCAGGAGCCAGCCGGCCACTCCCAGACACAGGCCCCCAAACACAAACCACGGCCCTTCTCCCTGGAAGTAAAACGGACCAGCGTGTCATCGGGCTGGCAGATTGCAGGAGCCACTTGCCTCTATCAATCCAGCCCGACTCGGCACCGGTGCCACCTTTCATCTGGGAACCATCCTGCGTATCGTGGATTTTCAGGAGCCAGCCGGCCACTCCCAGCCACAGGCCCCCGAACACAAACTACGGCCCTTTTCCCTGGAAGTAAAACTGACCTGCCCGTCATCTGGCTGGCAGAGTGCAGGAGCCACTTGCCTCTATCAAACCAGCCCGACTTGGCACTGGTGCCACCTTTCATCTGGGAACCATCCTGCGTATCGTGGATTTTCAGGAGCCAGCCGGCCACTCTCAGACACAGGTCCCCAAACAAATACTACGGTCCTTTTCCCTGGAAGTAAAACTGACCTGCCCGTCATCTGGCTGGCAGATTGCAGGAGCCACTTGCCTCTATCAATCCAGCGCGTGTTGGCACTGGTGCCACCTTTCATCTGGGAACCATCCTGCGTATCGTGGATTTTCAGGAGCCAGCCGGCCACTCCCAGCCACAGGCCCCCGAACAGAAACCACGGCCCTTTTCTCTGACAAACAAAACTAACCCACCCCGCTTCTGGCTGGAAGATTGCAGGAGCCACTTGACTCTATCAAACCAGCCCGACTCGACACTGGTGCCACCTTTCATCTGGGAACCATCCTGCGTATTGTGGATTTTCAGGAGCCAGCCGGCCACTCCCAGCCACAGGCCCCCGAACACAAACTACGGCCCCTTTCCCTGGAATTCAAACTGACCTGACCATCTCCTGGCTGGCAGAATGCAGGAACCACTTGGCTCTCTCAAACTAGCCCAACTTGGCACTGGTGCCACCTTTCATCTGGGTACCATCCTGCGTATCGTGGATTTTCAGGAGCCAGCCGGCCACTCCCAGCCACAGGCCCCCGAACACAAACCACGGCCCTTTTCCCTGGAAGTAAAACTGACTTGCCCGTCATCAGGCTGGCAGATTGCAGGAGCCACTTGCCTCTATCAATCCAGCCCGACTCGGCACCGGTGCCACCTTTCATCTGGGAACCATCCTGCGTATCGTGGATTTTCAGGAGCCAGCCGGCCACTCCCAGCCACAGGCCCCCGAACACAAACTACGGCCCTTTTCCCTGGCAAGAAAACTCACCCACCCCGCTTTTGGCTGGCCGATTGCAGGAGCCACTTCCCTCAATAAAACCAGACCGACTTGGCACTGGTGCCACCTTTCATCTGGGAACCATCCTGCGTATCGTTGATTTTCAGGAGCCAGCCGGCCACTCCCAGACACAGGTCCCCGAACACAAACCACGTCCCTTCTCCCTGGAAGTAAAACTGACCTGCCTGTCATCTGGCTGGCAGATTGCAGGAGCCACTTGACTCTATCAAACCAGCCCGACTCGACACTGGTGCCACCTTTCATCTGGGAACCATCCTGCGTATCGTGGATTATCAGGAGTCAGCCGGCCACTCCCAGACAGAGGTCCACAAACAAATACTACGACCCTTTTCCCTGGAATTAAAACTGACCTGCCCATCTTCTGGCTGGCAGATTGCAGGAGCCACTTCCCCATATCCAACCAGCCCGACTCGGCACTGGTGCCACCTTTCATCTGGGAACCATCCTGCGTATTGTTGATTTTCAGGAGCCAGCCGGCCACTCCCAGCCACAGGTCCCCAAACAAATACTACGGCCCTTTTCCCTGGAAGTAAAACTGACCTGCCCGTCATCTGGCTGGCAGATTGCAGGAGCCACTTGCCTCTGTAAATCCAGCCAGACTCGGCACTGGTGCCACCTTTCATCTGGGAACCATCCTGCGTATCGTTGATTTTCAGGAGCCAGCCGGCCACTCCCAGCCACAGGCCCCCGAACACAAACCACGGCCCTTTTCCCTTGCAAAAAAAACTTTCCCACCCCGCTTCTGGCTGGAAGATTGCAGGAGCCACTTGACTCTATCAAACCAGCCCGACTCGGCACTGGTGCCACCTTTTTATCTGGGAAACCCTCCTGCGTATCGTGGTTTTAGGAGCCAAAGGGCCCCTCCCAGCCACAGGCCCCCAAACAAAATTGGGACCTTTCCCTGGAAAAAAAAACCCGCCCCTTTTGGCTGGCAATTGCAGGAGCCATTAAAACAAACCGCCCAAATTGGGATGGGGCCCCTTTCATCTGGGGAAAAAAACCGGGGTATCGTGGATTTTCAGGAGCCAGCCGGGCCCCTCCCAGCCACAGGCCCCCCAAAACAAACCACGGCCCTTTTTCCCCAGAAAAAAAATTTCCCCCCCGCTTTTGGCTGGAAAATTGCAGGAGCCATTGCCCCTATAAACCAGCCCGACCGGCACTGGTGCCCCCCTTTAAAACTGGGAAAACCCTCCGCGTATCCCTGGATTTTAAAGGGGCCGCCGGCCACCCCAGAAAAGGCCCCCCAAAACCCAAAACCCCGGCCCTTTTTTCCCCGGCAAAAAACTCACCCCCCCCTTCTGGCTGGCAGAAATTTCAGGGGCCATTCCTCAAAAAAACCCGCCCGACTCGGGACTGGGGCCACCCTTTTTCTGGGGGCCATTGCTATCGGGTTTTTTTGGAGCCCGCCGGCCAAATCCCAGCC
>NW_026994629.1:0-5994 GCF_028769735.1 Zonotrichia leucophrys gambelii
GGTTGGGAGGGTGTCGGGGGGGTGGGTCCGAACGGTGAGAGGGTGGGAGGTGTCCGGAAAATGGGTAAGGGAGGGTTGTGAGGGGTGTTATTCGGAGGAGGGTTTGACAGGAGGCAGTTGTTGCAGAGATGGGCGTAGAACGGGGGATGTGAGGGCAGGTTTGCTGCAGGGGCTTTGTGGGGGGGTTCTGAACGAAGCGGGGTTCAGATAGTGCGGAAGTTGGGTGTTCGTGGGAGTGTTTATGAGCCGAGAGGGAGGGTGTTTTGGGAAAGGCGTGTGTTTGGGTTGTGGGAGTGGGGTCTAAATCACTGCAGGATGGTCAGATGAAGGTTTGCATGGCGGATGAGAGGGCTCGATTCCAGAGGAAGCGGTTTTTATGGGAGGGGTGTGTGTCGGGGTTGCGAGTGCCGGTGGTCTGAAAGTCCGTAGGGCTGGTTCCAGATGAAAGGTGGCCCAGTTGCCGAGTGGGTGTTTGACTGGAAGGGTGTGCAATTGCGGAGATGGGCGAGTTTATCAGGAAAGGGCCTAGTTTTGTTGGGCTGTGGTGGGAGTGTGGCTGGATATCCAGAGGATGGTTCCAGGAAAGGGGCCGTGTAGTGGGTGTGATGACAAGGGCCTGCAATGCGCCAGTAAGGGCGTGTGTTGATAGGGAGGGCATGTTTGTTCCGGGGGCGGTGGATCGGGGGAGGTGTTGAAATTCAGAAGCCGGGTTCCCAGATGAAGGCGGACTGGTCCGAAAGTCGGGTGGTTGATGGAAGGTGCCAATCCGCCAGAGGGGGTGTGTTTTGGTTGCCAGAAGGCGTGGTTGTGGGGGCTGTGTGGGGCCGTCGAACCACGGATGGTCCGATAGGTGATGCAGTCGGGGGTGTAGCAGTGTCAATTCAGGAGGGGTAGTTTTTAGAAAAGGGTGGTTGTGTTGGTTGGTGGAGGGGTCGAAACGTGGTGGTTCAATGAAAGGGACTGGGGGTGGTTTGATAGGGAGTGGTCCTGCAATCTGCAGCAGAAGCGGGGGGGTGAGTTTTTTTGCGGGAAAGGGCGTGGTTTGTGTTCGGGGCCTGTGGCGGGGTGGCGGTGGCTCCTGAAAATCCACGATAGCAGGATGGTTCCCAGATGAAAGGTGGCACCAGTGCAAGTCGGGTGGTTGATAGAGGAAGTGGCTCCTGCAATCTGCCAGCAGATGCGGGCAGGTAGTTTTTTCAGGGAAAAGGGCCGTGTTTGTGTTGGGGCCTGTGGCTGGGAGTGGCGGCTGCTCCTGAAAATCACGATACGCAGGATGGTTCAGATGAAAGGTGGACCAGTGCCGAGTCGGGTGGTTTGATGAGAAGTGGTCGCAATTGCAGCCAGAAGCGGGGGGGTAGTTTTTTTCAGGGAAAGGGCGTGGTTTGTGTTCGGGGGCCTGTGGTGGGAGTGGCGGCTGGCTCTGAAATCCACGATAGCAGGATGGTTCCAGATGAAGGTGGCACCAGTGCAGTCGGGTGGTTGATAGAGGAAGTGGCTCTGCAATCTGCCAGCCAGAAGGGGGGTAGTTTTATTCAGGGAAAGGGCCGTGGTTTTGTTGGGGGTGTGGCTGGGTGGCCGGCTGGTCTGAAAATCCACATACGCAGGATGGTTCCAGATGAAAGGTGGCACAGTGGTGGGTGGTTGTAGAGAAGTGGTCTGCATTGCAGCCAGATGCGGCAGGTCAGTTTTACTTCCAGGGAAAAGGGCGTGTTTGTTTGGGGCTGTGGCTGGGAGTGCGGTGGTCCTGAAAATCCACGATACGCAGGATGGTTCCAGATGAAAGGTGGCACCAGTGCCAGTCGGGTGGTTGATGAGGAAGTGGTCTGCAATCTGCCAGCAGAGCGGGGGTGGTTTTCTTCCAGGGAAAAGGGCGTGTTTTGTTGGGGCTGTGGTGGGAGTGGCGGCTGGCTCTGAAAATCCAGTCGCAGGATGGTTCCAGATGAAAGGTGGACAGTGCAGTGGCTGGTTTGGAGGGAAGTGCTCCTGCAATCTGCAGCCGAGGCGGTAGTTTTTTCAGGGAAAAGGGCGGGTTTGTGTTGGGCTGTGGCTGGAGTGGCGGCTGGTCCTGAAAATCCGATACGCAGGATGGTTCAGATGAAAGGTGGCACCAGTGGAGTCGGGCTGGTTTGATAGGGAAGTGGTCTGCAATCTGCAGCCAAAGGGTGTTTTTTGGAAAGGCGTGTTTGTTTGGGGCTGTGGGGGTGGGTGGCTGAAAATAGATAGGGATGGTCGTGAAGGTGGCAGTGCAGTGGGGTGAAAAGTGGTGCAATGCAGTGATGGAGGTATTTTTCAGGGAAGGGCGTTTTTTGGGTGTGTGGTGGCGTGGCCTAATCATAGCGTGGTCAAAGTGGACGTAGTGGGTGGTTGTGAGAAGGGTTCAATCTCAGCAGAACGGGGGGTAGTTTGTTTCCGGGAAAGGGCGTGGTTTGTGTTGGGGGCCTGTGGCTGGGAGTGGCCGCTGGCTCCTGAAATCCACGATACGCAGGATGGTTCCAGATGAAGGTGGCACAGTGCGAGTCGGGCTGGTTGATAGAGGCAAGTGGCTCCTGCAATCTCAGCCAGAAGGGGGGGTAGTTTGTTTGCAGGGAAAGGGCCGTGTTTGTGTTGGGGGCTGTGGCTGGGAGTGGCGGCTGGCTCCTGAAAATCCACGATACGCAGGATGGTTCCAGATGAAAGGTGGCACCAGTGCCGAGTCGGGTGGTTTGATATGGGGAAGTGGCTCCTGCAATTGCCAGCCAGAGTGGGGGTAGTTTTACTTCCAGGGAAAAGGGCCGTAGATTTTTTTTGGGGGCTTGTGGTGGGAGTGGCGGCTGGTCCTGAAAATCCACATACGCTGGATGGCTCCCAGACCAAGGTGGCACCAGTGCCAAGTCGGGCTGGTTTGATAGAGGAAGTGGTCCTGCAATCTGCCAGCAGAAGCGGGGGGGTAGTTTTGTTTGCCAGGGAAAAGGGCCGTGGTTTGTGTTGGGGCCTGTGCTGCGATGGCCGGCTGGCTCCTGAAAATCCACGATACGCAGGTTGGTTCCCAGATGAAAGGTGGCACCAGTGCCGAGTCGGGCTGGTTTGATAGAGGCAAGTGGCTCCAATCTGCCAGCCAGAAGGGGCGGTAGTTTTGATTCCAGGGAAAAGGGCCGTGGTTTGTGTTCGGGGGCCTGTGGCTGGGTGGCCGCTGGCTCCTGAAAATCCACAACGCAGGATGTTCCAGATGAAAGGGGGGCACCAGTGCCGAGTCGGGCTGGTTTGATAGAGGCAAGTGTCTCCTGCATATCTGCCAGCCAGAAGCGGGGCGGTGAGTTTGTTTGCCAGGGAAAAGGGCCGTGGTTTGTGTTCGGGGCCTGTGGCTGGGAGTGGCCGCTGGCTCCTGAAAATCCACGATACGCAGGATGGTTCCAGATGAAAGGTGGCACCAGTGCCAAGTCGGGCTGGTTTGATAGAGGCAAGTGGCTCCTGCAATCTGCCAGCCAGAAGAGGGCAGGTCAGTTTTACTTCCAGGGAAAAGGGCCGTGTTTGTGTTGGGGCCTGTGGCTGGGAGTGGCCGGCTGGCTCCTGAAAATCCACGATACGCAGGATGGTTCCCAGATGAAAGGTGGCACCAGTGCCAAGTCGGGCTGGTTTGATAGAGGCAAGTGGTCCTGCAATCTGCCAGCCAGAAGAGCGGTCAGTTTTTTCCAGGGAAAGGGCCGTAGTTTTGTTTTGGGGCCTGTGGCTGGAGTGCCGGCTGGCTCCTGAAAATCCACGATACGCAGGATGGTTCCCAGATGAAAGGTGGCACCGTGCCAGTCGGTGGTTGATAAGGAAGTGGTCCTGCATCTGCCAGCCAGAGCGGGCGGTGAGTTTTTTTGCAGGGAAAAGGGCGTGGTTTGTGTTGGGGCCTTGCTGGGAGTGGCCGGCTGGCTCCTGAAAATCCACGATACCAGGATGGTTCCCATGAAGGTGGCACATGCCAGTCGGCTGGTTGATAGCAAGGGCTCTGCAATCTGCCGCAGAAGGGGCAGGTAGTTTTATTCCGGAAAAGGCCTGGTTTGTTTGGGCTGTGGCTGGGAGTGGCGCTGGTCCTGAAAATCCACGATACGCAGGATGGTTCCGATGAAGTGGCACCAGTGCCGAGCGGTGGTTGATAGAGGAAGTGGCTCTAATCGCCAGCAGAGCGGGGGGTGATTTTTTTGCCAGGAAAGGCGTGGTTTGTGTTGGGGCCTGTGCTGGGAGTGCGCTGGCTCCTGAAAATCACGATAGCAGGATGGTTCCAGATGAAAGTGGCACCAGTGCCAGTCGGGCTGGATTGATAGAGGCAAGTGGCTCCGCAATCTGCCACCAGATGACGGCAGGTCAGTTTTACTTCCAGGAAAAGGGCCGTAGTTTTGTTGGGGCCTGTGGCTGGAGTGGGGCGCTCTGAAAATCAGATCGCAGATGGTTCCAATGAAAGGTGCTGGAGTGGCGGCTGGCTCCTGAAAATCCACGATACGCAGGATGGTTCCCAGATGAAAGGTGGCACCAGGCGAGTCGGGCTGGTTTGATAGAGGCAAGTGGCTCCTGCAATCTGCCAGCCAGAACGGGCGGTCAGTTTTCTTCCAGGGAAAAGGGCCGTGGTTTGTGTTCGGGGGCCTGTGGCTGGGAGTGGCCGGCTGGCTCTGAAAATCCACGATACGCAGATGGTTCCCAGATGAAAGGTGGCACCAGTGCCGAGTCGGGCTGGTTTGATAGAGGAAGTGGCTCTGCAATCTGCAGCAGAGGGGCGGTCAGTTTTACTTCAGGGAAAAGGCGTAGTTTGTGTTTGGGGCCTGTGGTGGGAGTGGCCGGCTGGCTCCTGAAAATCCACGATACGCAGGATGGTTCCAGATGAAAGGTGCACCAGTGCGAGTCGGGCTGGTTTGATAGAGGAAGTGGCTCCTGCAATCTGCCCGCCAGAGCGGGCAGGTCAGTTTTCTTTGCCAGGGAAAAGGGCCGTGGTTTGTGTTCGGGGGCCTGTGGCTGGGAGTGGCGGCTGGCTCCTGAAAATCCACGATACGCAGGATGGTTCCCAGATGAAAGGTGGCACCAGTGCGAGTGGGCTGGTTGATAGAGGCAAGTGGCTCCTGCAATCTGCCAGCCAGTGAGGGCAGGTCAGTTTTACTTCAGGGAAAGGGCCGTATTTTGTTTGGGGCCTGTGGCTGGGAGTGGCGGCTGGCTCCTGAAAATCCACGATACGCAGGATGGTTCCCAGATGAAAGGTGGCACCAGTGCCGAGTCGGGCTGGTTTGAAGAGGCAAGTGGCTCCTGCAATCTGCCAGCCAGATAGCGGGGGGGTAGTTTTGTTTGCCAGGGAAAAGGGCGTGTTTGTGTTGGGGGCCTGTGGCTGGAGGGCGGCTGGCTCTGAAAATCCACGATACGCAGGATGGTTCCAGATGAAAGGTGGCACCAGTGCCGAGTCGGGCTGGTTTGATAAGGGAAGTGGCTCCTGCAATCATGCCAGCCAGAAGCGGGGCGGGTGAGTTTTGTTTGCAGGGGAAAGGGCGTGGCCCCCCCCCCCCCCCCCCCCCCCCCCCCCCCCCCCCCCCCCCCCCCCCCCCCCCCCCCCCCCCCCCCCCCCCCCCCCCCCCCCCCCCCCCCCCCCCCCCCCCCAAAAAAAAAAAAAAAAAAAAAAAAAAAAAAAAAAAAAAAAAAAAAAAAAAAAAAAAAAAAAAAAAAAAAAAAAAAAAAAAAAAAAAAAAAAAAAAAAAAATGTTCCTCAATCCCGCCACCCGAAGCGGGGCGGGGGAGTTTTGTTTGGGAAAGGGGAAAAGGGGGTGGGTTTTGTTGGGGGCCCGTGGCTGGGAATGGCCGGGGGCTCCTGAAAAAACCCCGTTTCGCAGGATGGGTTCCCCGATGAAAGGTGGCACCCGTTTCCAGAAGGGGGTGGGTTGAAAAGAGGGAAATGGGTCCGCAATTGCCCCAGTGAGGGCAGGGCAGTTTTTTCTTCCCGGGAAAAGGGCCGTAGGTTTTTGTTTGGGGGGCCCGGGTGGGGGTGGCCGGCTGGCT
>NW_026994630.1:0-5993 GCF_028769735.1 Zonotrichia leucophrys gambelii
GGGCGTGTTGTCGGGAAAGGCCAGTGTTTGGGGTTGTTGGTTGGCCGGCTCTGAAACCATGTCGGGATGGTCAGATGAAGGTGGCCCGATCCACGATACGGGTGGTTTAGAGGAAGTGCCTGATCGAGTGGGGTGTGTTATTCCAGGGAAAGGCCGTTGGGATTTGCGCCGAGTGGGAGTGGCGCTGGCCCTGAAAATCCACGATAGAGTTGGTTCCCATGAAAGATGCACGGTCCTGATGCAGTTTGATGTCCTGTGAGCTGGAAGTGCCGCGCTTAAAGATGCTGAGAGCAGTTTACGGGGGGGGCCGTTTTGTTTGGGGCCTGTCTGGAGTGGCCGTGGCTCCGAAAATCCGAACTGCAGATGGTCCCAGATAGGTGGCCAGTGAGGGCTGGTGATGAGGCAAGTGGCTCTGCAATGCAGCGATCGGCATTTCTTCCAGGGAAAAGGGCCGTAGTTTGTGTTCGGGGGCCTGTGGCTGGGTGGCCGTGGCTCTGAAAATCCACGATGCAGGAATGGTTCCCAGATGAAAGGTGGCACCAGTGCCGAAGTCGGTGGTTGATAGAGGAAGTGGCTCCTGCAATCTGCCAGCCAGATGAGGGGCAGGGTTTTCTTCCAGGAAAGGGCCGTGGTTTTGTTCGGGGCCTGTGGCTGGGGGCTGGTCCGACTGGCCTGAAATCCACGATACGCAGGATGTTCCCAGATGAAAGGTGACCAGTGCCAAGTTGGGCTGATTTGAACAAGTGGCTCCTGCAATTGCCAGCCGATGAGGGCGGTGATTTTTTGCGGAAAGGCCGTGTGTTTGGGGCTGTGGCTGGGATGGCCGCTGGCTCCTGAAAATCCGATACGCAGGATGGTTCCAGATGAAGGTGGCCCTGCAGTGGCGGATTGATAGAGGCAGTGTTCTGAATCTCCACAGGGAGGTTTCGGAAGGGCGTTGTGGCCGTGGGGTGCCTGAATCAGATACAGAGTTCCATAAAGTGCACCATGCCAGGGTGAAAGTGCTCTCATGCAGCGAAGGGTCTTTTTCGGAGCGATTTTTTTGGCTTGGGATGGCGGTTGAATCGATACGAGTCAGAAGGTGCACAGTCAGTGGTGTGTAGAGGCAAGCTCTCAATCAGAAAGGGGTTTTTTCGAAGGCGTTGTGGGCTGTGTGATGCGCTGGCCTGAATCACGATACGCGGGTCCGATGAAAGTGCACCAGTCAGGCTGTGATCAGTGGCTCTAATCACAGGGGAGTGTTTTATTCCAGGGAAAAGGCCGTTTGTGTTTGGGGCCTGTGCTGGAGTGGCGCTGGCTCCTGAAAATCCACGATGCCAGGATGGTTCCCAGATGAAAGGTGGCACCAGTGCCATCGGCTGGTTTGATAGAGAAGTGGCTCTGCAATCTGCCAGCAGAAGGGGCGGTGAGTTTTGTTTCAGGGAAAAGGGCCGTGTTTTGTTGGGGCCTTGGCTGGGAGTGGCCGGCTGGCTCCTGAAAATCCACGATACGCAGGATGGTTCCCAGATGAAAGGTGGCACCAGTGCGAGTCGGCTGGTTGATAGAGGCAAGTGGCTCCTGCAATCTGCCAGCCAGAGCGGGGGAGTTTTCTTCCAGGGAAAAGGCCGTGGTTTGTGTTGGGGCCTGTGGCTGGGAGTGGCCGGCTGGCTCCTGAAAATCCACGATACGCAGGATGTTCCCAATGAAAGGTGGCACCAGTGCCAGTGGCGGTTGATAAGCAAGTGGCTCTGCAATTGCCAGCGATGAGGGCAGTCATTTTACTTCCAGGGAAAAGGGCCGTAGTTTGTTTTGGGGCCTGTGCTGGGAGTGGCCGGCTGGCTCCTGAAAATCCACGATCACAGGATGGTTCCCAGATGAAAGGTGGCACCAGTGCCGAGTCGGCTGGTTTGATAGAGGAAGTGGCTCCTGCAATCTGCCAGCCAGAAGCGGGCGGTAGTTTTGTTTCCAGGGAAAAGGGCCGTAGTTTGTGTTCGGGGGCCTGTGGCTGGGAGTGGCCGGCTGGCTCCTGAAAATCCACGATACGCAGGATGGTTCCCAGATGAAAGGTGGCACCAGTGCCGAGTCGGGCTGTGTTGATAGAGGCAAGTGGCTCCTGCAATCTGCCAGCCAGATGACGGGCAGGTCAGTTTTACTTCCAGGGAAAAGGGCCGTTTTTGTTTCGGGGCCTGTGGCTGGGAGTGGCCGGCTGGCTCCTGAAAATCCACGATACGCAGGATGGTTCCCAGATGAAAGGTGGCACCAGTGCCGAGTCGGGTGGATGATAGAGGCAAGTGCTCCTGCAATCTGCCAGCAGATGACGGGCAGGTCAGTTTTACTTCCAGGGAAAAGGGCCGTGGTTTGGTTTGGGGGCCTGTGGCTGGGAGTGGCCGGCTGGCTCCTGAAAATCCACGATACGCAGGATGGTTCCCAGATGAAAGGTGGCACCAGTGCCAAGTTGGGCTGGTTTGAGAGAGCCAAGTGGTTCCTGCAATCTGCCAGCCAGAAGATGGGCAGGTCAGTTTTAATTCCAGGGAAAAGTGCCGTAATTTGTGTTTGGGGACCCGTGGCTGGGAGTGGCCGGCTGGCTCCTTAAAATCCACGATACGCAGGATGGTTCCCAGATGAAAGGTTGCACCAGTGCCGAGTCGGGCTGGTTTGATATGGGGAAGTGGCTCCTGCAATCTGCCAGCCAGAATCGGGGCGGGTGAGTTTTGTTTGCCAGGGAAATGGGCCGTGGTTTGTGTTCGGGGGCCTGTGGCTGGGAGTGGCCGGCTGGCTCCTGAAAATCCACGATACGCAGGATGGTTCCCAGATGAAAGGTGGCACCATTGCCGAGTCTGGCTGGATTGATAGAGGCAAGTGGCTCCTGCAATCTGCCAGACAGATGACGGGCAGGTCAGTTTTACTTCCAGGGAAAAGGGCCGTAGTTTGTGTTTGGGGGCCTGTGGCTGGGAGTGGCCGGCTGGCTCCTGAAAATCCACGATACGCAGGATGGTTCCAGATGAAAGATGGCACCAGTGCCAAGGTGGGCATGGTTTGATATTACCAGTGGCTGCTGCAATGTGCCAGCTAGATGATGGGCAGGTCAGTTTTACTTCCGGGAGAAGGGCCGTAGTTTGTGTTTGGGGGCCTG
Organism: Zonotrichia leucophrys gambelii; assembly: GCF_028769735.1. Lineage (NCBI taxonomy): Eukaryota > Metazoa > Chordata > Aves > Passeriformes > Passerellidae > Zonotrichia > Zonotrichia leucophrys. The sequence goes on from NW_026994630.1 coordinate 3,113, forward strand.
TGGCTGGGAGTGGCCGGCTGGCTCCTGAAAATCCACGATACGCAGGATGGTTCCCAGATGAAAGGTGGCACCAGTGCCGAGTCGGGCTGGATTGATAGAGGCAAGTGGCTCCTGCAATCGCCAGCCAGAAGCGGGGCGGTTGTGTTTTGTTTGCCAGGGAAAAGGGCCGTGGTTTGTGTTCGGGGGCCTGTGGCTGGGAGTGGCCGGCTGGCTCCTGAAAATCCACGATACGCAGGATGGTTCCCAGATGAAAGGTGGCACCAGTGCCGAGTCTGGCTGGATTGATAGAGGCAAGTGGCTCATGCAATCTGCCAGCCAGATGACGGGCAGGTCAGTTTTACTTCCAGGGGAAAGGGCCGTAGTTTGTGTTTGGGGGCCTGTGGCTGGGAGTGGCCGGCTGGCTCCTGAAAATCCACGATGCACAGGATGGTTCCCAGATGAAAGGTGGCACCAGTGCCGAATCAGGCTGGTTTGATAGAGGGAAGTGGCTCCTGCAATCTGCCAGCTAGATGACGGGCGGTCAGTTTTTATTCCAGGGAAAAGGGCCGTAGTTTTGTGTTGGGGACCTGTGGCTGGGAGTGGCGGCTGCCTCCTGAAAATCCACGATACACAGGATGGTTCCCAGATGAAAGGTGGCACCAGTGCCGAATCAGGCTGGTTTGATAGAGGCAAGTGGCTCCTGCAATCTGCCAGCCAGAAGCGGGCGGTGAGTTTTAGTTCCAGGGAAAAGGGCCGTGTTTTTGTTTGGGGGCCTGTGGCTAGGGAGTGGCCGGCTGGCTCCTGAAAATCCACGATACGCAGGATGGTTCCCAGATGAAAGGTGGCACCAGTGCCAAGTCGGGCTGGTTTGAGAGAGGCAAGTGGCTCCTGCAATCTGCCAGCCAGGAGATGGGCAGGTCAGTTTTAATTCCAGGGAAAAGGGCCGTATTTGTGTTTTGGGACCTGTGGCTGGGAGTGGCCGGCTGGCTCCTGAAAATCCACGATACGCGGATGGTTCCCGATGAAAGGTGGCACAGTGCGAGTCGGGCTGGATTGATATAGTCAAGTGGCTCCTGCAATCTGCCAGCCAGAAGGGGATGGTGAGTTTTTTTGCCAGGGAAAAGGGCCGTGGTTTGTGTTCGGGGCCTGTGGCTGGGAGTGGCCGCTGGCTCCTGAAAATCCACGATACGCAGGATGGTTCCCAGATGAAAGGTGGCACCAGTGCCAAGTCGGGCTGGATTGATAGAGGCAAGTGGCTCCTGCAATCTGCCAGCCAGATGACGGGCAGGTCAGTTTTACTTCCAGGGAAAAGGGCCGTAGTATTTGTTTGGGGGCCTGTGGCAGGGAGTGGCCGGCTGGCTCCTGAAAATCCACGATACGCAGGATGGTTCCCAGATGAAAGGTGGCACCAGTGCCGAGTCGGGCTGGTTTGATAGAGGCAAGTGGCTCCTGCAATCTGCCAGCCAGATGACGGGCAGGTCAGTTTTACTTCCAGGGAAAAGGCCGTAGTTTGTGTTTGGGGGCCTGTGGCTGGGAGTGGCCGGCTGGCTCTGAAAATCCACGATACGCAGGATGGTTCCCAGATGAAAGGTGGCACCAGTGCCAAGTTGGGCTGGTTTGATAGAGGGAAGTGTCTCCTGCAATCTGCCAGCCAGAAGCGGGGCGGGTGAGTTTTGTTTGCCAGGGAAAAGGGCCGTGGTTTGTGTTTGGGGGCCTGTGGCTGGGAGTGGCCGGCTGGCTCCTGAAAATCCACGATACGCAGGATGGTTCCCAATGAAAGGTGGCACCAGTTCCAAGTCGTGCTGGTTTGATAGAGGCAAGTGGCTCCTTCAATCTGCCAGCCAGAAGCGGGGCGGGTGAGTTTTGTTTGCCAGGGAAAAGGGCCGTGGTTTGTGTTCGGGGCCTGTGGCTGGGAGTGGCCGGCTGGCTCCTGAAAATCCACGATACGCAGGATGGTTCCCAGATGAAAGGTGGCACCAGTGCCGAGTCGGGCTGGATTGATAGAGGCAAGTGGCTCCTGCAATCTGCCAGCCAGATGACGGGCAGGTCTGTTTTACTTCCAGGGAAAAGGGCCGTGGTTTGTGTTCGGGGGCCTGTGGCTGGGAGTGGCCGGCTGGCTCCTGAAAATCCACGATACGCAGGATGGTTCCCAGATGAAAGGTGGCACCAGTGCCGAGTCGGGCTGGATTGATAGACAAGTGGCTCCTGCAATCTGCCAGCCAGATGACGGCAGGGCAGTTTTAAATTTCCCGGGAAAAGGGCCGTAGGTTTGTTTTGGGGCCTGTGGCTGGGAGTGCCCCGGGTGGCCCCCTGAAAATCCACGATAAACCAGGATGGTTCCCAGATGAAAGGTGGCACCAGTGCCAAGCTGGCTGGTTGATGGGGGCAAGTGCCCCCTGCAATCTGCCAGCAGATGACGGGCAGGTCAGTTTATTCCGGGAAAGGGCCGTAGTATTTGTTTTGGGGGCTTGTGACGGGAGTGGCCGGCCTGGCTCCGAAAATCCACGATGGCAGGATGGTTCCCAATGAAAGGTGCACCAGTTCCAATCAGGTGGTTTGATAGAGAAGTGTCTCCTGCAATCTGCCCCCAGAACGGGGCGGGGGATTTTGTTTTTTCCCGGGAAAGGGCCCTGGTTTTTTTTCGGGGGGGCCCGTGGCGGGGGTGGCCGCTGGCTCTGAAAACAAAGATCGCAGGAGGTTCCCCGAGAAAGGTGGCACCCGTCCAAATCGGCGGATTTATAGAGGGAAGGGCTCCCGCAATCTGCCAGCCAGATGACGGGCAGGGCAGTTTTTTCTTCCCCGGGAAAACGCCGTGGTTTTTGTTTGGGGGGCCCGTGGGTGGGAGGCCGGCTGGCTCCTGAAAATCCCGATCGCAGGTGGTTCCCAGATGAAAGGGGGCACC
>NW_026994631.1:0-5993 GCF_028769735.1 Zonotrichia leucophrys gambelii
TGAGCAGGTTTTTATGTCCAGGGAAAAGGGCCGTGTATTGTTTGGGGCCTGTGGCTGGGATGGCCGCGGCTCCTGAAAATCCACGATACACAGGATGGTTCCAGATGAAAGTGGCACCAGTGCCGAGTCGGCTGGTTTGATAGAGGAATGTCTCCTGCAATTGCCAGCAGAAGCGGGCGGGTGAGTTTGTTTCAGGAAAAGGGCGTGTTTGTTCGGGCCTTGGCTGGGATGGCCGGCTGGCTCCTGAAAATCAGAACCAGGATGTTCCCAGATGAAAGGGCACCTGCCGAGTCGGCTGGATTGAAGAGCAAGTGGCTCTGCAATCTGCCAGCCAGATGACGGGCAGTCATTACTTCCGGGAAAACGGCCGTGTTGTGTTCGGCCGTGCTGAGTGGCCGGCTGGCTCCTGAAAATCCACGATACCAGGATGGTTCCCAGATAAAGTGCACCATGCCATTGGCTGTTGATATTCCAATGCTCTGCAATTGCCAGCAGATATGGCAGGTCAGTTACTTCCTGGAAGGGCCGTAGTTGTTTTTGGGCTTGTGCTGGAGTGGCCGGCTGCTCCTGAAAACCACGATACAGATGTTCCAGATGAAAGTGGCACCAGTGCCAAGTGGGCTGTGAAGGCAATGGTCCTGCAATCTGCCACCAGAAGGCAGTCGTTTTATTCCGAAGCCGTTTTTGTTTGGGCCGTGGCGGGAGTGGCGGCTGGCTCCTGAAAATCCACATACCAGGATGGTTCCCATGAAGGTGGCACATGCAGTGGGCTGGTTGATAGGAGTGGCCCTGCAATCCCAGCCAAAGCGGGTTTTTTGCAGGGAAAGGCCGTGGTTTGTGTGGGGGCCTTGCTGGGAGTGGCCGCTGCTCCTGAAAATCCACGATACCAGATGGTTCCCAGATGAAGGTGGCACCAGTCATCGGCTGTTGATAGAGGCAAGTGGCTCCTGCAATCTGCCAGCCAGAGCGGCGGTCAGTTTTCCAGGGAAAAGGCCTGTTGTTGGGGCCTGTGGCTGGGAGTGGCCGCTGGCTCCTGAATCCACGTACGCAGGATGGTTCCCAGATGAAAGTGGCACCATGCCGAGTCGGGCTGGATTGTAAGAAGTGCTCCTGCAATCCAGAAGCGGGCGGAGTTTTCCGGAAAGGCCTGTTTTGTTCGGGCCTTGGCTGGAGTGCCGCTGCCCTGAAAATCCACGATACCAGATGGTCCAGATGAAAGGTGGCACCGTGCAGTGGGCGTTGATAACAATGCTCTGCAATTGCCAGCAGAATGGGCAGTCAGTTTATTCCAGGGAAAGGCCGTGTTTTTGTTGGGGCCTGTGCTGATGCCGGCGGCTCCTGAATCCACATACCAGATGGTTCCCAGATGAAAGGTGCACCAGTGCAGTGGGCTGTTGAAAGCAAGGGTCCTGCAATTGCCACCAGATGGGGCAGGTAGTTTTTTCCAGGGAAAAGGGCCGTGGTTTGTTTCGGGGCCTGTGGCTGGGAGTGGCCGCTGGCTCCTGAAAATCCACGATACGCAGGATGGTTCCCAGATGAAAGGTGGCACCAGTGCCAAGTCGGCTGGATTGATAGAGGCAAGTGGCTCCTGCAATCTGCCAGCCAGATGACGGGCAGGTCAGTTTTATTCCAGGGAAAAGGGCCGTAGTTGTTTTGGGGACCTTGTGCTGGGAGTGGCCGGCTGGCTCCTGAAAATCCACGATACGCAGGATGGTTCCCAGATGAAAGGTGCACCAGTGCCAGTCGGGCTGGTTGATAGAGGAAGTGGCTCCTGCAATCTGCCAGCCAGAAGCGGGGCGGTGAGTTTTGTTTGCCAGGGAAAAGGCCGTGGTTTGTGTTCGGGGCCTGTGGCTGGGAGTGGCCGGCTGGCTCCTGAAAATCCACGATACGCAGGATGGTTCCCAGATGAAAGGTGGCACCAGTGCCAGTCGGGCTGGATTGATAGAGGCAAGTGGCTCCTGCAATCTGCCAGCCAGATGCGGGCAGGTCAGTTTTATTCCAGGGAAAAGGGCCGTGTTTGTGTTGGGGCCTGTGGCTGGGAGTGGCCGCTGGCTCCTGAAAATCCACGATACGCAGGATGGTTCCCAGATGAAAGGTGGCACCAGTGCCGAGTCGGGCTGGTTTGATAGAGGCAAGTGGCTCCTGCAATCTGCCAGCCAGAAGGGGGGGTAGTTTTTTTCCAGGGAAAAGGGCCGTGGTTTTTTTCGGGGCCTGTGGCTGGAGTGGCCGGCTGCTCCTGAAAATCCACGATACGCAGGATGTTCCCAGATGAAAGGTGGCACCAGTGCCGAGTCGGCTGGTTGATAGAGGCAAGTGGCTCCTGCAATCTGCCAGCCAGAAGCGGGCAGGTCAGTTTTATTCCAGGGAAAAGGGCCGTGTTGTGTTGGGGCCTGTGGCTGGAGTGGCCGGCTGGCTCCTGAAAATCCACGATACGCAGGATGGTTCCCAGATGAAAGGTGGCACCAGTGCCGAGTCGGGCTGGATTTGATAGAGCAAGTGGCTCCTGCAATCTGCCAGCCAGATGAGGGCAGGTAGTTTTACTTCCAGGGAAAAGGGCCGTGTTTTGTTGGGGCCTGTGGCTGGAGTGGCCGGCTGGCTCCTGAAAATCCACGATACGCAGATGGTTCCCAGATGAAAGGTGGCACCAGTGCCAGTCGGGCTGGTTGATAGAGCAAGTGGCTCCTGCAATCTGCCAGCCAGATGACGGGCAGGTCAGTTTTACTTCCAGGAAAGGCCGTAGTTTTTTGGGGCCTGTGGCTGGGAGTGGCCGGCTGGCTCCTGAAAATCCACGATAGCAGGATGGTTCCCAGATGAAAGGTGGCACCAGTGCCGAGTCGGGCTGGTTTGATAGAGGCAAGTGGCTCCTGCAATCTGCCAGCCAGAAGCGGGCAGGTAGTTTTTTCCAGGGAAAAGGGCCGTGGTTTGTGTTGGGGCCTGTGGCTGGAGTGGCCGGCTGGCTCCTGAAAATCCACGATACGCAGGATGGTTCCCAGATGAAAGGTGGCACCAGTGCCAGTCGGGCTGGATTGATAGAGGCAAGTGCTCCTGCAATCTGCCAGCCAGATGACGGGTGGAGTTTTATTGCCAGGGAAAAGGGCCGTGGTTGTGTTTTGGGGCCTGTGCTGGGAGTGGCCGCTGGCTCCTGAAAATCCACGATACGCAGGATGGTTCCCAGATGAAAGGTGGCACCAGTGCCGAGTCGGGCTGGTTTGATAGAGGCAAGTGGCTCCTGCAATCTGCCAGCCAGAGACGGGCGGTCAGATTTATTTTCCAGGGAAAAGGGCCGTGGTTTGTGTTCGGGGGCCTGTGGCTGGGAGTGGCCGGCTGGCTCCTGAAAATCCACGATACGCAGGATGGTTCCCAGATGAAAGGTGGCACCAGTGCCGAGTCGGCTGGTTTGATAGAGGCAAGTGGCTCCTGCAATCTGCCAGCCAGAAGCGGGCAGGTAGTTTTGTTTGCCAGGGAAAAGGGCCGTGTTTGTGTTCGGGGCCGTGGCTGGGAGTGGCCGCTGGCTCCTGAAAATCCACGATACGCAGGATGGTTCCCAGATGAAAGGTGCACCAGTGCCAAGTCGGGCTGGATTGATAGAGCCAAGTGGCCTCAATTGCCAGCAGATGATGGGCAGGTCATTTTACTTCCGGGAAAAGGCCGTAGATTTGTTTTTGGGGACCTGTGGCTGGAGTGGCCGCTGGCTCCTGAAAATCCACGATACGCAGGATGGTTCCCAGATGAAAGGTGGCACCAGTGCCGAGTCGGGGGGCTGGATTGATAGAGGCAAGTGTCTCCTGCAATCTGGCCAGCCAGAGACGGTGGGTCGTTTTCTTTCCAGGGAAAAGGGCCGTAGTTTGTTTGGGGCCTGTGGCTGGGAGTGGCCGCTGGCTCCTGAAAATCCACGATACGCAGGATGGTTCCCAGATGAAAGGTGGCACCAGTGCCGAGTCTGGCTGGATTGATAGAGGCAAGTGCTCCTGCAATCTGCCAGCCAGATGACGGGCAGGTCAGTTTTATTCCAGGGAAAAGGCCGTGGTTTGTGTTCGGGGGCCTGTGGCTGGGAGTGGCCGGCTGGCTCCTGAAAATCCACGATACGCAGGATGGTTCCCAGATGAAAGGTGGCACCAGTGCCGATCGGGCTGGTTGATAGAGGGAAGTGGCTCCTGCAATCTGCCAGCCAGAAGCGGGGCGGTAGTTTTTTGCCAGGGAAAAGGGCCGTGGTTTGTGTTCGGGGGCCTGTGGCTGGGAGTGGCCGCTGGCTCCTGAAAATCCACGATACGCAGGATGGTTCCCAGATGAAAGTGGCACCAGTGCCAAGTCGGGCTGGTTGATAGAGGCAAGTGCCTGCAATGCCAGCAGATATGGGCAGGTAGTTTTACTTCCTGGAAAAGGGCCGTAGTTTTTTTGGGGCCTGTGGCTGGGAGTGGCCGGCTGGCTCCTGAAAATCCACGATACGCAGATGGTTCCCAGATGAAAGGTGGCACCAGTCCAGTCGGGCTGATTGATAGAGCAAGTGGCTCCTGCAATCTGCCAGCCAGAAGCGGGCAGGTAGTTTTGTTTCCAGGAAAAGGGCCGTGGTTTGTGTTGGGGCCCGTGGCTGGAGTGGCCGGCTGGCTCCTGAAAATCCACGATACGCAGGATGGTTCCCAGATGAAAGGTGGCACCAGTGCCAAGTCGGGCTGGTTGATAGAGGCAAGTGGCTCCTGCAATCTGCCAGCCAGATGGGCAGGTCAGTTTTATTCCAGGAAAAGGCCGTGTTTGTGTTGGGGCCTGTGGCTGGGAGTGGCCGCTGGCTCCTGAAAATCCACGATAGCAGGATGGTTCCCAGATGAAAGGTGCACCAGTGCCGAGTGGCTGGTTTGATAGAGGAAGTGTCTCCTGCAATCTGCCCGCAGAAGCGGGCGGTGAGTTTTTTCCAGGGAAAGGCCGTGGTTTGTGTTGGGGCCTGTGGCTGGGAGTGGCCGGCTGGCTCCTGAAAATCCACGATACGCAGGATGGTTCCCAGATGACAGGTGGCACCAGTGCCGAGTCGGGCTGGATTGATAGAGGCAAGTGCTTCCTGCAATCTGCCAGCCAGATGACGGCAGGTCAGTTTTACTTCCAGGGAAAAGGGCCGTGGTTTGTGTTCGGGGCCTGTGGCTGGGAGTGGCCGCTGGCTCCTGAAAATCCACGATACGCAGATGGTTCCCAGATGAAAGGTGGCACCAGTGCCAAGTGGGCTGGTTGATATAGCCAAGTGGCTCTGCAATGCCAGCAGAGAGGGCAGGTAGTTTTATTCCTGGGAAAAGGGCCGTAGATTTGTTTGGGCCTGTGGCTGGGATGGCCGGCTGCTCCTGAAAATCCACGATACGCAGGATGGTTCCCAGATGAAAGGTGGCACCAGTGCCAGTCGGGCTGGTTGATAGAGGCAAGTGGCTCCTGCAATCTGCCAGCCAGAAGCGGGCGGTAGTTTTTTGCCAGGGAAAGGGCCGTGGTTTGTGTTCGGGGCCTGTGGCTGGGAGTGGCCGGCTGGCTCCTGAAAATCCACGATACGCAGGATGGTTCCCAGATGAAAGGTGGCACCAGTGCCGAGTCGGGCTGGTTGATAGGGAAGTGGCTCCTGCAATCTGCCAGCAGAGCGGGGGTAGTTTTTTCCAGGGAAAAGGGCCGTGTTTGTGTTTGGGGCCTGTGGCTGGGAGTGGCCGGCTGGCTCCTGAAAATCCACGATACGCAGGATGGTTCCCAGATGAAAGGTGGCACCAGTGCCAGTCGGGCTGGTTGATAGAGGCAAGTGTCTCCTGCAATCTGCCAGCAGAGCGGGCGGTCAGTTTTACTTCCAGGGAAAAGGGCCGTGGTTTGTGTTTGGGGGCCTGTGGCTGGGAGTGGCCGGCTGGCTCCTGAAAATCCACGATACGCAGGATGGTTCCCAGATGAAAGGTGGCACCAGTGCCAGTCGGGCGATGATAGCAAAAAAAAAAAAAAAAAAAAAAAAAAAAATGCGCAAGGGGCAGGTAGTTTTTTCC
>NW_026994632.1:0-5974 GCF_028769735.1 Zonotrichia leucophrys gambelii
AGTTTAACACCCCACTTGGCACTGGTGCCCCTTATCGGGAACCATCCTGCGTATCGTGGATTTTCAGGAGCCAGCCGGCCCCTCCCAGCCACAGGCCCCAAACAAAACACGGCCCTTTTCCTGGAAGTAAAACTACCTGCCATCTTCTGGCTGCAGATTGCAGGAGCCACTGGCTCTATCAAACCAGCCCGACTCGGCACTGGTGCCCCCTTAGGTCTGGAACCATCCTGCGTATCGTGGATTTTCAGGAGCCAGCGGCCACTCCCTAGCCACAGGCCCCGAACAAAACACGGCCCTTTTCCCTGGAAAAAAACTCAGCCCCCGCTTCTGGCTGGCAGATTGCAGGAGCACTTGCCTCTATCAACCAGCCGACTGGCACTGGTGCCACCTTCATCTGGGAACATCCTGCGTATCGTGGATTTTCAGGAGCCAGCGGCCACTCCCAGCCACAGGCCCCAAACACAAACACGGCCCTTTTCCCTGGAAAGAAAACTACCTCCCCTTCTGGTGGCAGATTGCAGGAGCCCTTGTCTATCAAACCAGCCGACTGGCACTGGTGCCACCTTGTCTGGAACCATCCTGCGTACGTGGATTTTCAGGAGCCAGCCGGCCACTCCCAGCCACAGGCCCCAAACACAAACCACGGCCTTTTCCCTGGCAAACAAAACTCACTCCCCGCTTCTGGTGGCAGATTGCAGGCGCCACTTGCCTCTATCATACCAATCCGATTTGGCACTGGTGCCACCTTTCATCTGGGAACCATCCTGCGTATCGTGGATTTTCAGGAGCCAGCCGGCCACTCCCAGCCACAGGCCCCCGAACAAACACGGCCCTTTCCCTGGAAAAAAACTCACCTGCCCCTTCGGGCTGGCAGATTGCAGGAGCCCACTTGCCTCTATCAAACCAGCCGATCGCACTGGTGCCCCTTTCTTGGGAACCATCCTGCGTATGTGGATTTTCAGGAGCCGCGGCCACTCCAGCCACAGGCCCCCAAACACAAACCACGGCCTTTTCCCTGGCAAAAAAACTGACCGCCCTTCTGGCTGGCAGATTGCAGGAGCACTTGCCTCTATCAAACCAGCCGACTCGGCACTGGTGCCACCTTTCATCTGGGAACCATCCTGGTATCGTGGATTTTCAGGAGCCAGCCGGCCACTCCAGCCACAGGCCCCCAAACACAAACCACGGCCCTTTTCCCTGGAAAAAAACTCACTGCCCGCTTCTGGTGGAGATTGCAGGAGCCACTTGCTCTATCAAACCAGCCGACTTGGCACTGGTGCCACCTTTCATCTGGGAACCATCCTGCGTATCGTGGATTTTCAGGAGCCAGCCGGCCACTCCAGCACAGGCCCCCAACAAAACCACGGCCCTTTTCCCTGGAAACAAAACTACCTGCCCCATCTTGGCTGGCAGATTGCAGGAGCCACTTGCTCTATCAAACCAGCCCGACTGGCACTGGTGCCACCTTTTCGGGAACCATCCTGCGTATCGTGGATTTTCAGGAGCCAGCCGGCCACTCCCAGCACAGGCCCCCAAACAAACACGGCCTTTTCCTGGAAAAAAAACTCACCGCCCGCTTCTGGCTGGCAGATTGCAGGAGCCACTTGCCTCTATCAAACCAGCCCGACTTGGCACTGGTGCACCTTTCATCTGGGAACCATCCTGCGTATCGTGGATTTTCAGGAGCAGCCGGCCACTCCAGCCACAGGCCCAAACAAACTACGGCCCTTTTCCTGGAAAAAAACTACCATGCCCGCTTCTGGCTGGCAGATTGCAGGAGCCACTTGCTCTATCAAACCAGCCCGACTCGGCACTGGTGCCACCTTTCATTGGGAACCATCCTGCGTATCGTGGATTTTCAGGAGCCAGCGGCCACTCCAGCCACAGGCCCCCAAACAAACACGGCCTTTTCCCTGGAAAAAACTCACCGCCCGCTTCTGGCTGGCAGATTGCAGGAGCCACTTGCCTCTATCAAACCAGCCGACTCGGCATGGTGCCACCTTTCATCTGGGAACCATCCTGCGTATCGTGGATTTTCAGGAGCCAGCCGGCCACTCCCAGCCACAGGCCCCAAACAAAACACGGCCCTTTTCCCTGGAAAAAAACTCGCCACTTCTGGCTGGCAGATTGCAGGAGCCACTTGCTCTATCAAACCAGCCGACTGGCACTGGTGCCACCTTTCATCTGGGAACCATCTGCGTATCGTGGATTTTCAGGAGCCAGCCGGCCACTCCCAGCCACAGGCCCCAACACAAACACGGCCCTTTTCCCTGGAAAAAAACTAGACCTGCCCGCTTCTGGTGGCAGATTGCAGGAGCCACTTGCTTATCAAACCAGCCCGACTGGCACTGGTGCCACCTTTCATCTGGGAACCATCCTGCGTATCGTGGATTTTCAGGAGCCAGCCGGCCACTCCCAGCCACAGGCCCCAAACACAAACCACGGCCTTTTCCCCGGCAAAAAAACTCACCGCCCCTTCTGGCTGGCAGATTGCAGGAGCCACTTGCCTCTATCAAACCAGCCGACTCGGCACTGGTGCCACCTTTCATCTGGGAACCATCCTGCGTATCGTGGATTTTCAGGAGCCAGCCGGCCACTCCCAGCCACAGCCCCCAAACAAAACCACGGCCCTTTTCCCTGGAACTAAAACTGACTGCCCATCTTCTGGCTGGCAGATTGCAGGAGCCACTTGCCTCTATCAACCAGCCCGACTCGGCACTGGTGCCACCTTTCATCTGGGAACCATCCTGCGTATCGTGGATTTTCAGGAGCCAGCCGGCCACTCCAGCCACAGGCCCCAAACACAAACACGGCCCTTTTCCCTGGAAAAAAGACTCGCCCCTTCTGGTGGCAGATTGCAGAGCCACTTGCTCTATCAAACCATGGGGGGGGGGGGGGGGGGGGGGGGGGGGGGGGGGGGGGGGGGGGGGGGGGGGGGGGGGGGGGGGGGGGGGGGGGGGGGGGGGGGGGGGGGGGGGGGGGGGGGGGGGGGGGAGGAGCCACTTGTACTGTCATACCAGTCCGACTCGGCACTGGGCCCCTTGGCTGGGAACCATCCTGCGTATCGTGGACATACAACGGCCATTTTCCCCGGAAAAAAAACTCAGCTACCCAGCTTCTGGATGGTAGATTGCAGGAGCCACTTTCTACTATCATACCAGCCCGACTTGGCACTGGTGCCAGCTTTCATCTGGGAACCACCCTGCGTATCGTGCATTTTCAGGGGCCAGCCGGCCACTCCCAGCCACAGGCCCCCAAACACAAACTACGGCCCTTTTCCCTGGCAAACAAAACTCACCCGCCCCGCTTCTGGCTGGCAGATTGCAGGAGCCACTTGCCTCTATCAAACCAGCCCGACTTGGCACTGGTGCCACCATTCATCGGGGAACCATCCTGCGTATCGTGGATTTTCTGGAGCCAGCCGGCCATCCCAGCCAAGGCCCCGAACAAACACGGCCTTTTCCTGGAAAAAAACTCACTCCCGCTTCTGGTGGAGATTGCAGGAGCCACTTTCTCTATCAACCAGCCCGACTTGGCACTGGTGCCACCTTTCATCTGGGAACCACCTGCGTATCGTGATTTTCAGGGCCAGCCGGCCACTCCCAGCCACAGGCCCCAAACACAATACGCCCTTTTCCCTGGAAAAAAACTCCTGCCCCGCTTCTGGTGGAGATTGCAGGAGCCACTTGTCTATCAACCAGCCGACTGGCACGGTGCCCCTGGGTCTGGAACCATCCTGCGGCGTGGATTTTCAGGAGCCAGCCGGCCACTCCCAGCCACAGCCCAACACAAACACGGCCCTTTTCCTGGAAACAAAACTCAGCTGCCCCGCTTCTGGTGGCAGATTGCAGGAGCACTTGTCTTCAAACCAGCCGACTGGCACTGGTGCCCCATTCTCGGAACCATCCTGCGTATGTGGATTTTCGAGCCAGCCGGCCACTCCCAGCACAGGCCCCAAAAATACAACGGCCCTTTTCCTGGAAAAAAACTACTGCCCCCTTCTGGCTGCAGATTGCAGGAGCCACTTGCTCTATCAAACCAGCCCGACTTGGCACTGTGCCACCTTTTCTGGAACCATCCGGTACGTGGATTTTCAGGAGCCAGCCGCACTCCCAGCCACAGGCCCCAAACACAACACGGCCCTTTTCCCTGGAAAAAAACTCACCGCCCCGCTTCTGGCTGGCAGATTGCAGGAGCACTTGCTTATCAAACCAGCCCGACTCGGCACTGGTGCCCCTTGACTGGAACCACCTGCGTATTGTGGATTTTCAGGAGCCAGCCGGCCACTCCAGCACAGGCCCCCAAACACAACACGGCCTTTTCCTGGAAAAAAACTACTGCCCCTTCTGTTGGCAGATTGCAGGAGCCACTTGTCTTCATACCAGCGAAAAAAAAAAAAAAAAAAAAAAAAAAAAAAAAAAAAAAAAAAAAAAAAAAAAAAAAAAAAAAAAAAAACACAAACTACGGCCCTTTTCCCTGGCAAACAAAACTCACCCGCCCCACTTCTGGCTGGCAGATTGCAGGAGCCACCTTGCCTCTATCAAACCAGCCCGACTCGGCACTGGTGCCCCTTTCATCTGGGAACCATCCTGCGTATCGTGGATTTTCAGGAGCCAGCCGGCCACTCCCAGCCACAGGCCCCCAAACACAACAACGGCCCTTTTCCCTGGCAAAAAAACTCACCGCACCAGCTTCTGGCTGGCAGATTGCAGGAGCGACTTGCTCTATCAAACCAGCCCGACTTGGCACTGGTGCCACTTTCATCTGGGAACCCTCATGTGTATCGTGGATTTTCAGGAGCCAGCCGGCCACTCCCAGCCACAGGCCCCAAACACAAACCACGGCCCTTTTCCCTGGCAAACAAAACTCACCCGCCCGCTTCTGGCTGGCAGATTGCAGGAGCCATTGCCTCTATCAAACCAGCCCGACTTGGCACTGGTGCCACCTTATCTGGGAACCATCCTGCGTATCGTGGATTTTCAGGAGCCAGCCGGCCACTCCAGCCACAGGCCCCCAAAACAAACCACGGCCCTTTTCCCTGGAAGAAAACTCACCTGCCCGCTTCTGGCTGGCAGATTGCAGGAGCCACTTGGCTCTATCAAACCAGCCCGACTTGGCACTGGTGCCCCCTTTTTTCTGGGAACCATCCTGCGTATCGTGGATTTTCAGGAGCCAGCCGGCCACTCCCAGCCACAGGCCCCCAAACACAAACCACGGCCCTTTTCCCTGGCAAACAAAAGTCACCCGCCCCGCTTCTGGCTGGCAGATTGCAGTAGCCCCTTGCCTCTATGAAACCAGCCCGACTCGGCACTGGTGCCACCTTTCATCTGGGAACCATCCAGTGTATCGTGGATTTTCAGGAGCCAGCCGGCCACTCCCAGCCACAGGCCCCCAAACACAAACCACGGCCTTTTTCCCTGGCAAACAAAACTCACCCGCCCCGCTTCTGGCTGGCAGATTGCAGGAGCCACTTGCCTCTATCAAACCAGCCCAACTTGGCACTGGTGCCACCTTTCCTCTGGGAACCATCCTGCGTAACGTGGATTTTCAGGAGCCAGCCGGCCACTCCTAGCCACAGGCCCCCGAACACAAACCACGGCCCTTTTCCCTGGCAAACAAAACTCAGCTGCCCCGCTTCTGGCTGGCAGATTGCAGGAGCCACTTGCCTCTATCAAACCAGCCCGACTCGGCACTGGTGCCCCCTTGGATCTGGGAACCATCCTGCGTATTGTGGATTTTCAGGAGCCAGCCGGCCACTCCCAGCCACAGCCCCCAAACACAAACCACGGCCCTTTTCCCTGGCAAACAAAACTCACCCGCCCCGCTTCTGGCTGGCAGATTGCAGGAGCCACTTGGCTCTATCAAACCAGCCCGACTCGGCACTGGTGCCACCTTTCATCTGGGAACCATCCTGCGTATCGTGGATTTTCAGGAGCCAGCCGGCCACTCCCAGCCACAGGCCCCGAACACATAC